>NC_141926.1:15423257-15726287 GCF_057802395.1 Ceratotherium simum simum
TACCGATCCTGTGGCTGTCAACCACTGAACTACCTGACTTATGGCCATCAACCCCTGAGTTACCTTTCCTAAAATCATCAATCCCTGAGACACCTGCTCTATGGATGCCAATCTCTTAGCTACATGTCCAGCTGCTACAGATCCATAAACTATACATATAGTGATTTTCAGCCATACTCTTCTTTGAGAAACTGGTAGTATCTTTATTAAAGATCATGATGAATAGCTGGAAACAACTTCATACTTGCTGTCCTTGAGAGCTCATTCAGCTTCACATCAATGGCTCTTCTTATTCTGTATGGGTTATGTTATCTCGTGTAATTCTAAACTAAATCTCCTCAATGAGACCCTTCTCTTTGTTTTATGCATTCCTATCACTCACTCTTATAAAAAAAAATTGATATGTTTCAACCTGGATGAAATTTTTTTCCCCCATTTTCTTCCTAACTAATATACAGCTTGACATACAAATCGTGTTTTTCATTGGTATCATTTTTGTGTACCTAATTTTATGTCTAGTTATTCCTTTGGGTTATGTCAATTGCTTTACGCAACGTTGATGATTTTTGTACTCTGGATTAATTATGGAGAATATAGAAATTGTCCAGAGATGAATAAAATGATTCATTAAAAGCATCTGTACAAAAATATTAAAGCATATTGAGCAACATGACTTGTTGACTGTCGAAGTGTTCATGCAGTACTTGGCTGTATTTGGGGTTTGGCATTAGGATCCTTCAGGTAACAGGAAATTTACTAGTTAGAGCTGTGTTGTAACAAATAAGCTGTCAAATGTATAATAGTTTAAACATATCCTTGTTCTTCTAACAATAGCGGAGAAAGAAAGAGATCAGCAGGGAAGCCCTCTTCCAGACAGTCATTTAGAGATTAACTGACAGAGACTTGGCTCTTTAAGATGTGACTACCAAGATGGCCCGAGGAGTTGAATTCCACTTTAGCTAAGTATGGAACTCAGCCCTGTGGCCTTACATAACCACAAGAGGGGCTGTTAGATATAATACAATCCTGTGTCCAGGAAGAAGAGGGCGACATAAAATTGGTAGAGGATCTAATAGTCTAGAATGCATTTTTCTAATGCACAGAAAAAGAAAATCCCCACCTACTGCCACGTTATATCTAAAGTTCCAACCTACAACTGTGAAAAATGCAACGTTATTTGTTTTGCAGAATTCAGATATTTGATGCCCTTGCTTCAGTTTACCAAATCTTCTTGTGTTCAGTATTGTTTTCAACTTGCACTGTAACTAAAGGACTATAGTCCTATTTCCTAAAATTACTATTTTTCAAATTTCAGTTTCTCAGCTGCTCGTCTCAACCTAAAACTGTCATATCTCACTAATATGACCTTTTGCCAAATCAATTTGATTTCCAGAACCAGGCACTATGGCTTGATTTTGATTAGTGCTAACATAAATATTTATTATTGCATGGGGAGCATGGAGAACAACTACTACATGTCAGTCACTTCTTTATATTACCATGATAATCCTTATCACCTCTCTCTTATACCAAAATTATCATTATCTTCTTGTTTTTACAAGCAAGAAGACTTAGGTCCAGAAAAATCAAACAAGTTGCCTAACAAAAATACACATATTAGGTTTCAAGGAATAGTTGCAATTCAAATCCACATCTGTCTGTTCTAGAACTTATGTCCTGTTTTACAACCATTTACTTGATTTTCAAATATTTCACATCTGCTGTATGTCATTCCCTGAAGGAAAATTATAGAAAATAGATGTATAATTTATTCCACATTTCCAGTACCAGGCATTTTATAGATGTTAACCCTAATCTTTCTCACAGTTGAGAGGGCTTACCTCTGTCTTACTGATGAAGAAACCAGCTCAGTGATGTTCAACTTCTTGCATAAAATCTCATTACTTATGAGTGAGAGAGTCCAAATTTTAATTCAAAACAATGCTATTTACCTTTTTAGATGTAGCTGAATGCTAACAGTACTCTGTGGACAGAGTTTTATATATCAGTGAATTTTGATTCTGTTGCTGGTACCCAAAGAGAAAAAAAATAGGAAAAAAATCAAATCGTTAGAGTACTAAGGATTGAAATTCAACATAATTGAATAGCTTGCAGTCTACAGTCTTTTTTTTTTTTGTGAGGAAGATCAGCCCTGAGCTAACATCCATGCCAATCCTCCTCTTTTTGCTGAGGAAGACCAGCTCTGAGCTAACATCTATTGCCAATCCTCCTCCCCTTCTTTTCCCCAAAGCCCCAGTAGATAGTTGTATGTCATAGTTGCACACCCTTCTAGTTGCTGTATGTGGGATGCAGCCTCAGCATGGCTGGAGAAGCGGTGTGTCGGTGCACGCCCAGGATACAAACCCGGGCCACCGGTAGCGGAGTGTGTGCACTTAACTGCTAAGCCACGGGGCCGGCCCTAGCTTGCAGTCTATAGGAAAAATAAATATGCTTTGTAAACATAAGAAATATGTCACTACTTTTATCATCCATCCATTTTGAAATGATTCCTTCCATTCACATATACAACATATAAACCAATATGGGAAAATGTGATTAGATAATAAATATAAAAAGCACATTTTCAATTGTGAAATACCTTTCAATTTACTGGAAACCTCTGTCCTGGGAAGCTTTAGTCAGTGCCTATGACATTCAGATCACTTTGTTTTGTCCATACACATGGCATCTGAATCAATTACTCATAACAATTATTTTTTCAGTTCTATAGATATATAAAGTAGGTTAGAGAGTTTTTTTTAAAAAAAAAGTAACTATCTCCATTCATTGCTACATTCAAAACGTGTCTATTGAATAACTAATATATGACCAACACTATTTTATTTACTGTAATACCACAGTGAGCAAATAGAACTGATTCACGTTCTTATGGACTTTGACATCTAGTAAAGTAGATGATCAATAAACTTAAAAATAAATAGTTGAAGGTATAACTAGAACTCATAACCGGTATTATAAAGGCAATAAGTTTAGTTATAGAGAATATGAAAGTTGGATAAAGGGGCTGCAAATGAGATAGGATGGACTGTGGAGTCCTCTCTGAGTACTAAAATCTTTAGATCTGAAAGATGAAAAGAAAACAGCTGTACAAAGAGCAGAGGGAAGCAGAGTGAAGGTCTAGGAAGCTAAATGTACCAGGCCCAGTGGTTGAAAAGAGTTTGGTAAATTCAAGAAACTGAAAGGAGATGGATGTGGCTAGTGTGTCGAGGAACAAGAGGAGAATAGAATGAGATGAGACTGTGAAGTAGACAAGGCCCAGATTATTCAAGGTCTTGGAATATATATTTTTCATTTTATTCTCAGGAAATATAAAGCTTGTTAAGGTTTTACATAAGAGAATGACATTTTCTGGTTCTAAAAGTATTATTCTGGACTTCCAGTTTCCAGTTCAGCTTGTAAAGAGTTTGGAAGTAGTCACCGTAGAATGATTACAAAAAGTGTAACATACATATAATGGGAATACTAGAAGAAGAAGGAGAGAAAGAAACAGAAGAAATATGTCAAGCAGTAATGACTTAGAATTCCCCCAAATTGGTGATAGACATCAAACCACAGATCAAGGGAGCTCAGAGAATACAATCAAGATAAATGCCAAAATATCCACAACTTAAGCATATTATAGTCAACCTGCAGAAATCAAAGAAAAGATAATAATCTTGAAAAGAGGCCAGGAAGAAGTAAAACACCGTACCTTTAAGAGGAACAAGAATAAGTATTTCATGAGACTTCTCTTCAGACACCATGCAAGCAAGATGTTGGAGTGAAATATTTAAAGTATCGAAAGAAAAACCTAGCAACCTAGAATTCTGTATCCAGTGAAATTATTTTTCAAAAATGAAGGTGAAATAGAGACTTTCTCAGATACACAAAAAGTGAGGGAATTCATCACCACTAGACCACTTTTGTAAGAAATAAAAGAAATCCTTTGGAATGAAGAAAAATATATAGGTCAGATATTTGGATCTACATAAAGAAAGGAAGAGCATTAGAAAATGAATAAATAAATATTACTCTGACCATAGTATACAGAACAAATTAAAAGGATAAAGAATGAATGCAGATAGGTAAGTTGTGTAGTCGTGAAAATGATGACAGCTTGGAGGAACTTAAGATAAGATAGCACAAATGAATAGAAGCAGATACATTTGAGATATACATAGAAGAAAGAAACTTAGTACTTTCTTATTGTTTACATGTAGTAGGGAAAATAAAAGAATCAAGATTGATATGCTGATCCCTGGCTTAAGAAACCAGGTAGATAATTTTTTACTTATGAACATGGGAAAGCATATGAGAGAATATTTTGAGGAATGAAATCAAGACCTCCACTGCGGACACTAAATTTGAGTGGCCAATAAAGAAAGAAAAATCATCAAAGGCAAGATATCAAACAGGCATCTGTGTTTTTTTTGTTGTTGTTTGTTTGTTCATTTATTTTCAGGAAGATTGCCTTAAGCTAATATCTGTTGCCAATCTTCCTCTTTTTTTTCTTTGCTCTCCCCAAAGCCCCAGTACAGAGTTGTATATCCTAGTTGTAGGTCCTTCTAGTTCTTCTATGTGGGATGCCACCTCAGCATGGCTTGGTGAGCAATGAGTAGGTCCATGCCCAGGATCCAAACTGGCAAACCCCGGGCTGCCAGCCAAAGTGGAACGCATTAACTTAACTGCTACACCATTGGGGGTAGTAAAATAAACACTCATTTAATTTATTAAACATTCAAAAACTTTTATTAATCACCTACATTGTTCAAGAAACACAACTGGTGATGTTGATATGAATAAGATATAGTCTCTGACCTCATGGAGGTCAAAGACTTATAGGCTAGAGAGGCTTTAAACAAATAGATTCAATATCATGTGTAAATGCATTAATTAATTTATGAATAAAGTTCTATAGAGGAAGGAAAAAGAAAAAAGGAAAGCAAAATAGAGAAAATGGTCTTACAGAGCACTCACCTTCCAGATATGGCTCATAGTTCATATTATTTGCCTACTGTATACATTGGAATTATTAGATGTTTAAAATATGATGACATAATGGATAGTGCTACTAAAGCCTTGAGTGAGCATTGCTTATTCTGGGCCAAGTTGATATACATATGACAAGAACATAGATATTTCAAATTTCCATGTTGGGATCAATATGAAGAAAGTCATAGTATTTCTAAGAAAGGATGAATGAGGAATTGACATAGTGGATTTCTTGCCTATCTCTACACACAACCAGGACGATTTGGCCCATGTAAAAATGACTTTCAACTTCTATATTAACATGGAGAAAATCAAATGGAATGTTTAGGGCATCATGCATGGACATGAGTAAAGAGATGCAGAAAGTGTCTCTGAGACAGTGATTCTTGACCTGCTGTAATGAATGTACAATCATTCCCAGGAGGCACAACAAGGAAGGGTGTTCCAGAAGGGGAGAAGCTTGTGCAGTCTCTGAGATGGAAAAAGCTGGGTTTTAAGACATTTTGAATACTTAAATGAAACTTAAACATGAGGATTCTGGAGTAGGATAACAGAGAGAGGGTGAAAACACATCTCGCTTCCAGATATTGAAAACCCTATGAATCTTGTTCAGAAGTGTGGACTTTATCATGTAGGAAAGTCATAGAGTCATAGAAATCTGTGCTTTACAAAAAACTCTAATGAAAATATGGAGAACGTATTAGACTTATGGACTCTAAATAAGATTTAGATAATTAATTAAAAGTGTTAACCAGCATGTGAGAATGAAAATATCACAAACTTTCGGATGTGATTTTCACGATTTGGGTTAATTTCATCATAACCTCAACCAATCATCTCTAACAAAAGATATAACTTCTCAGTAGTTTTTTTGTTTTTTTATCTTGGGCTATTGGGCCAGGCAGATACATGGAGATGTAACAAACTTAAAGGTCTCCGTAGACACTGGGCAGAGTTATAAATAGAACCACAAATAATAAATAAGGACACATCAGCTAGGTATGTGTATTGGGCCTTTCCTATGTTTGTCATAAAGACGTGATAAATGGTCCATGATACCAGGCTTCTCTCATTTACATGTCCTGCATCTAACTTACATTTTAATTACTGATGATTAATGGTGGGATCATATTTAGCTTGATAACTCCAGCCTCCACTGTTGAGGCTGGAGTTATCACTTCTATGGAGATCAATCTATTTTCACTATGGACTAAAAAAAAATACTGTTTGTTTTCTTTTTGAAACTCATATGTAGCATGCCCACATGCCAAAGAAGAGATTTTATAGGCTGGTTAGTTATCACTTGTTTTGAAACTTTTGTTTCAAAGAACAAAAGAAGTGAAGAGAATCTTGAATTAAATCATGAGGAATTTAGGCATCGCACACGCGAAAAACTATTTTGGTTGGGAGTTATCACCGTGAGAGGAGGAATCTTCTTTGGAAGCATATAAGAGTATGAGAGGTTTCATTTATCTGGAGAGCTTAAAGTTCTTAGAGGAGATGGGAAAATTGTCAAATAGATTTCTCCAACTCTCAACTCTCGATGACTCCAATCTCTTCTGTTGTTTTCTACGAGGAACAGGCCTCACACTGATGTGAAGTGATCTGAGGCTTTCTCTGAGTAGGAATGTGGTACAGTGACTTTGAAAATTCTCCATGTGGGATGTCAAATATTTTTTCTTCCACTACCTGAAACAAAAAAAGGTGAAATTCGGACTTTACATTCCATCTGCACCAAATGTCATGTTTTTCGTGACTTTTAAAAAATAAATAAATAAAATATCAAAAAATATATATCACAAGTGTGCTTACCCCCCACTTTTTGCATGCTTTATGGGGGTATGATTTCTCTTCACTTTTACTTAAAAAGCTCTATAAAAATATTTTAATATCTTTCTTCAGGAAAAAATGCATCAGCCTTCTAGATTCTTTGATGGATAATATAGAGACAATGGGCATGGGTAGGAAAAAAAGATTCTGCAGAGGGGAAGTGACTTCATGGCTACTGATGTCACTCCCTAAGGCAATGTTCCTCAAAGGAACTAGAACTTTGTGCAATAGGAAAGCATACACCAAAAGGATTATCAATCCTTACTTTCAGATGCCAAGTGGCTGCTTAGAATCTTTACTCTCCTCCACTCATTCCCAACTACATCATCTTTGACCACTTGGGAAGCATTTGAAAAGAGTTATTTTGAAAACTACAGACTCCAGGAAATAGATATCTGTAAACATTAACTCACTTCTTTGGGGGAGAATTCAAAATAAGGCCCAGAGCTTTTTCCTTCTGTGGTATGCAAGTATGAATTTTTCAGACATCTTTCTTCATGTGTTATTAAAATTTTTCTTAATTCTTGCTCACTTTAATTGCATGATGACCAAAGCATCTTAGTAAATTATCTTGGGGAAAGATATTCATTAGTTCAAGAATGCTAGTGCACAAGCCTATAGTTTTTGATATCATGTTTATCCACTTAGTTGAATGCCACCAATAGAAATGTATGACATTTTTACTAGTAAAAGCAAGTATGTAATCAATGTTACCAAGTAAAAATATCACATACATCTCCACAAGTCTTTGGAAATCAAACTCAACATTTAAATATGAAAAATTTCAAGTTGTCAGGGTGGAGTTCTTTAAAATGTACTCTAAGATGCTTACATAAAATTCACTGTCAGGAAAAATATACAGAGAATAACATCACACAATTAAATTCTCAGCTAAGCTTAAAAATAGGGAATAGTATGATATTTTCCATCTGGCAAATCTGGTAAGTTCTGATATGTAGGAACTATTTTAGTATATCAACACTTCCTCCAAGTATTGCAACACTAAGTCTCTTCAAAGATGAACACTATGCCTTCCTAACTATGTTGTTCCTTGTAGATAATGACTAGGATAAACATCCATTCAAATGGACTCCTTGTAATCAAGCATTATTGACGGGTAGGAACAGAAAAAAAGCAGATAAAATACAAAGGTGATTATATCATACATTCTCAAGTCTGATAAACAGGGCAAAGATTAGGAAGGCAGATATATAGAAGATGCAAACTGGACTTATTTTATGGATGGGTGGCAAGTCATTTTCATAGGCAGCACAACAGCGAACTAATAAAATGTTATGATGTAAATTGATGTAAAATATGGAGAGGAGGAGAATCCAAGTATATACCCACCAAGGTATATAAGCAATCTGGTCTAGTTTCACATAGATTTAGACAAGCTGCTCTTTGCTTCTTATCTGAAAGCCTTACTTCAGATTCTACCTTGTCATCCAACATCTGCTGTTCTGAAAACTATAACTGCTGCTCTCTTGGGAGTTACCGTCATGCTCCTGTTACCTTATCTACGACTCTCTACTCTACCAGTGTGAACTGTGGTGATGCTGTTTGCTTGCTCAGCCAAAACAGAATGTGGCTTCTGGACGACTTCGCAGAGACAGGCAGTAAAGCTTCCAGCTACCAACCATCCAGCTGTGTGCCCACAACCTGTGAAAATCCTGGCTACCCTTCCACTACTTACTGTGTCTCCAGGCCTTGCAGAGCAACCAGTTGTTTTCCCATCATTTCTTACCTCTCCAGCTCCTGTCAACCAACAGTGTATAATAGACCTCAGAACTATTTGCCCATTAGTTGCCACCCCCAGAACCACCACTCTTAGGGCTGTCAGCCACGGAACTCATCTTCTGTGGGTATCGACCACTGAATTTTGCATCCAGCACCTGCCATCCTTTGAGATATCTATCCTCTGACTGCCAACCTCTAGGTTATGTGTCTAGAAGCTTCAGACCCCTGGACTAGGTGTCTAATAGTTTTCAACCTGTTCCCTACAGATACAGCAGTTTCCAACCAGCTTGTTCTTCCGTTGGGACTTGGCAATCTCCATTTATTAGAAGATCATGCTGAATTGTCACCCCAGCATATTTCCAGATAGCTTTGTAAAGAAACGTCAACTTTAGCTTGATGACTTTTTCTTCGGCTAACAGATCATTGTGTTTTTAGTTCAGTTACTGTTTTAACCTGTATTCTTTTACTTGACCAAATTCTAAGTGATTGTAATTGCTGGTTTAGTCACTAGAATATTCTTGCTATCAGGCTTCTTGGTTTCTATGCCATTAATATGTTCTTAAGTAGGAAGAAAAGTTTTCATGGTTATTTCTAAATAAACTTGCTTCAAATTGTTTAGAAAACAGTATGTTTTCTTTCTTTATCATCTCCCATTTAGTTTTACTAAACTGAATACATTTAAAGAAAAATAATAATAAAGAGTATCTGATAAAAGCAAGCAAGATAGATACTTTCAATGTCCTGATTGAACATATATACTACTTGTGCATTCAATGTGCATCTGTATTTTATAACACCAAAAAAGAGAGTTTTGAAGGTTCTTTAGTCACAATAGGCTATGGTTTATCACAGGAACTAAGAACTCCAAAATTTAAGAAGTTTAAAGTTGCGATGGCTTATTTATCACTCATACTACACATTCATTGTTCCAGCTCCAAAATCATTCTCATTCTGGGATCCAGGGGCAGAGAGTCTTCATCATCTGGAATAACGGCAGTAGAGGCAGGAGGAAGATAGCAGGAGAACCACCCACCAACTCTACATGTGTCCTCTAATACAATTGAACAGAGCAAGTCACAATGTCCACCCTATCTTATTAACCACAAAGGGGTTACATAAATTTTAGTTCCAAACAACGGAAAGCACAAGGTTTCTTTCCTCTTGAATTAAACTTAAGAAGTCCTTCCCCCTCCCGACCCCCTCATGGATCCTTGCATAGAAAACATCACTATTACTTGGGACTTATTTCTCTCTTTTATGTATGTATGTAACTAATTAATTAATTCAGTTCTTCCGTGTACTCAATAGGAACTTGTTATTCCCACAGGCAACTTCTCATATACACCATACTGATCACCTTTGATGTGCCATCATACCACTAGATAATAATAATCTCCCATGAATACACCTATGAAAAAATATTATTCTCCCCATTTCTGCAGATAAGAAAACTCAAATAGGGCAAGCAACTTGCCCAAAGACCCAATTAAGTTGGATTCCAAAAACTTTCCTTTATTGTCAGTATTATCTATAGCCTTTTTCATTTAGGTGATGACTAATCTGGAAGCCACTTGGAAGTGGTCAATAACTTGGCAACTATGATCTTCAACTCTAGACCTGCAAAATATAAACTGCACATAAAACTATTTCTTCTCTGCCTCAGCCATAGCCCATCCTTCTCTTTGGATTGACTAATTTTAATGGTATATGAACTTATAGCCTCTCTGGGAGTCTTACTTCCCACATGGAGGGTAGGAAATACCTTCGACTTATTCAATTCCTCCACGTTGAAATACCTATATGTGTATATTTATATATATGTATATATTTTCAATATACAACTTATATAGATCGCAGCAAGTTGTCTAGGCTAAAACAGCCTCCTCTGGTGCATTTATTTTATTTCTTTTTTTCTGATGCTTTCATACAAAATGCACTAGGTTTTAAATGAGACCCAATAATAATAATTATAACAAAAATAATAATATTTAATAATAATACTAACAAAGAATATAGGCTGATGATAATGATAAACATTAACATCAACTACACACTATGTTTATAACCTTTGCTTGACTAACTCATTTAATCCTCACAGCCACCTATGGAGAAAATATTATTACTAACTCCATTTTGAAGATGTGGAAATTGAGTTACAGAAGTCTTTGGTAGTGAGTTGATACTCCAAGGGAGCATCAGAGATAGGATTAGAAGCCAGGAAATCTGAGCAGCATGGAGCCCTTATTCTTAACTACTGCATATGCAACTTTCCAGGAACTAGTTAAAGACACATGGCACAGAAGAATATGGGTTAAATAAGAGGTGTCATTAGTGATCTGTTGTCAAGCCAAACATTTTTCTTAATTATATGGAGTAGAATTGTTCATTTTTGGCATTAACTTTTAGAGGAGACAAAAATTACTGTAGGACTACATATTTGCAACATCAAAGAAAATTAATAATATTTTCCTTTAGTCTAATGGGTGACTGGAAATTCCTAAATAAGAGCTTTAGAAAATTAGAAAGGAAAGTAACATTTGATTTGCATCTACTATGTACCACGCACTTTCTCGGGTATTTTTGCATTTATTATTTCCTTCTATTCTCACAACGGTGCTGTAAAGTATATGCTATTAGTTCTGGTTGTACATAAGAAGGGACTGAGGGACTGAGAGAGAGGTTACACACTAATAAATATGTTTCAATGGTACTCAGTAAGAGGGCGATTCATAACTCGTTAAGGCACAATCATGACAGTTTCACCTCAAAATGTTTAACTCTTATGACACCTGTATCACATTACATTCATGTCATGTTTTCCTGAAAAAGTAAGTACTAATCCAACTCGCATTCCTGTCTTTCCACCCACTTATCATTTTAAAAATGGTTTATCTTCATTTACTATTGTTTCCTACACTTTTGATTTTTCTTATCTGCCCTTCAGTTTTTGAAACAATTCATGATCTATGAAGCCAACAACGTAAATAGCTAGGATGTCCAGCATTTTAGGCAGACTCAGTACTTAGTGACTCAAAACTTAAAATTTAATTACTATGTGAGTATGGATTTGCATACATTTTGCTGTTTTAAATCATGAGATCACTGTTGCATCATTTAACAGCACTCTGGCAAGTGGAATTAGAACAGAATTCTACATATGGTTACAAAAAAGGAAGATAAAATTTTATCACGACCTAAAAGACTAGAAGGTGACCTCCATTATTTTCTTTAAGGGCCATTTACTGGAAACTTGAGCTTTCTTTGATCTTCTATATTTACCCTAAAGGATATTTAACCTTTGGAAAAAATTGGGAAACAGTTCCATAACTCTTTTTTAATGAGTTGCAAGGAATATTCTACCTCATTAGATAAAGGGAGTTTGTTTCTTATTCTTCAGAAGGCATGGGAACTTCTCTGAATTATCTGATGGCTAGAAAGCTTATTTCTTGCATCTTAAATTTGCCCTGGATATAGAACACAAACTCCTCAAACAGCATAAAGACTATATACTAGAGTTACCTATATTTTTCTGACATAATGTGTTACTTTCTTGTGGCTGTTATAACAATTTACCGCTTGGTGGCTTAAAACAACATAAATTTATTCTCTTGCAATCCTGGAGGCCAAAAGTTCAAAATCAGTTTCACTGAACTAGAGGCATGACATCATCAGTAGGGCTGATTCCTTCTGAAGTCTCTAGAGGACAATCCATTCCCTGCCTCTTCCATCTTCTAGAGGTTGTTAGCATCCCTTCACATATGACAGCATCACTCCAATCTCTGCTTCTATCATCACATTGCCTTCTCTCTCTGATCTACTGCCTCCTTCTTATAAGAACTCCTGTGATTACATCAGTCTCTTACAGATAATCCATCTCAAGATCCTTAACTTAATCATATCTGCAGAGTCCCTTTTGCTACATAAGGTAACATTCACAGGTTCTGGAGACTAGGAAGTAGGCATCTTGGCAGGAAGAATCCTATTAAGCTTTCCACACATAGAAAATATTACAATTAGGGGAATTAACGGAAGAAAAAATCCTTTTAGTAATTAAGTGAAAACAGAGAATGCATATGCTTCTCAAAGCCTTCAGAAGACAATGCCACCCAAATGGCAATGGTCCTTACTTTCTGCTAAGACTTACCATTGTTATGAACTTGATATTTGCTTTGTTACTGATGTTGTCTGCTCAGTCTCTTGCCAAGATGGGGACTAAACTAAAAGACAATTCTGTAGAGGTATCATTTATAGAAAATGGTGGGCGAATGGGGAATGATGGTTACCTGTGAGTGTGATGAATGGGTAAGAAGATAAAACATAATAGCAAATGAGAGGAGTTGAGCTAACTCTGCCTTTGCATATCTCAATGTTTGATTGTTTAGAATATCATTGTACCAAAATGAATTTAAATATGTTGTAAAGTCTCATACTGTGAATATTGGTTATGCTATGTGATGTTCTACATTATTTATTTTGTTGGACTTACACTAGGCATGAATGATATTATGTTATTTTATTTTTTTTAATTTTTTGGTTATTGCAGTAACATTGGTTTATAACATTGTATAAATTTCAGGTGTACTTCATTATACTTCTATTTCTGCACAGATTACATCATGTTCACCACCCAAATACTAATTACAACCCATCACCACACACACACGTGCCTAATTATCCCTTTCGCCCTCCTCCCTCCACTTCCCCTCTGGTAACCACTCATCCAATCTCTGTCTCTATGTGTTTGTTTGCTGTTGTTATTATCTACTACTTAATGAGTGAGATCATACAGTATTTGACCTTCTCCCTCTGACTTATTTCACTTTGTATAATACCCTCAATGTCCGTCCGTGTTGTCACAAATGGCTGGATTTCATCATTTCTTATGGCTGAAACGATGTGTATATATACTCTATCATTTAATGCTGTTGGAAGGGGAGTATGTAAGCTTTACAGCTGACTGATTTATTCATCCTGTTTTTGTTTTTTTTCCCCCCTCAAATCTGCTACAAAGAAGACTAAAATAAAACTAGAAGTAACCATGGTATGATAGAGAGATGCAGAAATAAAGCACCATCAACTTCTGGACTCTTTTATATATCACTAGGATCAAGTAAACTTAGTGGAAAATTGGCCACCAACTGCCTTATGTATTTTGTTTCCTATTTTGCCTGCCTCTGGACTGAAAATTTCTGCACAAAATTCCAGGATCTGAGGCCAGCCCGGTGGCATAGTGGTTAAGTTCATGGGCTCTGCTTCCGTGGCCTGGGGTTTGTGGGTTTTGATCCCAGGTTCAGACCCACACACTGCTTATCAAGCCATGCTGTGGCGGGCGTCCCACACGTAAAGTAGAGGAAGATGGGCCCGATGTTAGGCCAGGGCCAATCTTCCTCAGCCAAAAGAGGAGGATTGGCAATAGACATTAGCTCAGGGCTAATCTCACTCAACAACAACAACAAAAAAAAATTCCAGGATCCTAGGTAGCCAAACAATTTGCTGAAAATATAGTTGCTTGATCCTGACCCTTTTCACTTGAGAGACACTTCACAAGATAGCAAAATGCGTTCAATAAAGAGTTGCTTACAGAATCAATTTGTCATTTTATAGAATAAATACTGAGAGAAGCACTGAGAAAACTCAGATAAAAAAAATGTTTGGAGTATATCTGTGGATTTAAATTGATGTGTATTTTAAAAATCTGGCTGAGAAGCAGAGAACAGGGACGGAAATCTAATTGTCTTCTGTGAGGATAGTGTCTTTTAAAAACTATCCCCAAAGTTGTTCTTACCTGAAGAAGTTGGTACTATCCTCTGTCTGAACTCATCGCTCTTAATAATGCATTGCTGTTTCCAATTCAATAGAGGCTGTGAGTATGAATTATAATTTATATTTTGAAAACAGAAGTGTCAGTTCTTTAGTTTAAATTAAAATATTAAAAAAATTTCTTCAGCCTTCACCATAGGAGCGAAAAGTGTTATTCAATATGCACAGTGACTATAAGAACTGTACAGGCCTTTCAAACAAAAATTTTAAACATAGTCATTCCCTTTTGTGAGTCTAGACCGAAAATAACTACATTCTTCAGCACAGGAATGAAATAAAGTCCACGTCCAAAAAAAAAAAAAAAACAAATCGAGAATAAATAAAACTTATTTTGGGAGAAATGTAGAAAAATGTTATACATCTGACAGCAATTGGGTTTTACAGCAGAAACAATAGAATGTAGAAAGTATAATCTTTTTCAATTAGGAAAGGTACAATCTTGAGAAACTGGCCTTCTTTGATATTATTGCAGAAACTCTTTAAGAAAGGGATCTCGTAGAAGTCTTGGTTACTTAGCAACCACTGACCCAAGGGGACAAGTTCATTTTTGGCCTCCTATAGGTCACTAAGTCTCACTGGGATTGCTGTGAATCTTACAGATGGAATTCTCCAAACACATCAGATGAGATGTCACCAATACATGGCTGGGCACAGTTAAGAGTACAGCACATATTCGGGGGAAACAATTTTTTCTCTTAATAGTTCAATGCCTTACTTTCTCCTTTGAGCAACAATGTTGAGACAGCCAAAATATTCAGCTTATTTCAGAATATAGGATCAAGTCCTGCAGTATTTCGCAGTAGTCAAAAGACTGGAAAAGTACAGGTTCCTTGTTTTACTTGAATCCTCATTAACCTTTTAATAACCATGGTGTGGAAGCCCATAGACATATTAACCACTGATTGACAGATGGGAGTTTGCCTATTAACATTAAAATCACTGTTCACAGAAGCTATGATCTACAGATGATGAATGAGGGGTGACGGTCAAAGTGGTGATTATAGATATTTTGAAAAATCAAAATAAACTTATTTTTATATGAGTGTGAAGACATCAGCAGGTGTAGCTAAACAACACACTAATGAGTTGTTGCTGTGTTATTGTCCCAGGCAGTGAGAAGGAAGAGAGTCTAGAGAGGCTGCAGACGATCATGAGGGAAGATATAAAAAGTCCTCAGGCCACAGCATTACCATACCTTCACGGCCATCACTGAGCATGCACTCAGGCTCCATGTCTCTTCTGGGCTATCCTGGGGATTGTGGTGGCACATCCTACAGAACTCACTGTTATGTCCCTGTGACTCCTTCTATTGCTCTTTGCTCCAGTGATGTAAGCCCTATCTTCGGGCTCTGCTTGCCCAGTAGCTACCAAGGAAATCTCTGGCTCCTGGACACCTGCCAGGAAACCTATGGTGAAGCAGCAAGCTGCGGATCTCCTAGCTGTGAGCCCAAGATCTGCACCACGAGTTGTGACCCATCAAACTCCCGTGTGCCCTGCAACTCTCCAACAGTGGGCAAAGTACACAGTGCCTGTGAAACTACCAACATCGGACCCGGCCCCAGCTGCAGCCCGTGCACTCAGACCAAGGGGTATGTATCCGATTGCTACACCCCCAGCCTATATACATCTAAAGCTTGCCAGACCCTCAGCAATGGCTTCAAATGCTTTGGACAACTTAACTGCTTATCCAAGAGTTACCGACCTGTAAACGACTGCAGATTGGGTAGTTTGGGGTATAGAAGCTACCAAAATCTTGGCTTCATACCCAGTGGCTTCTCACCATCATGCTATATTGCCAGCAGCTGCCAATCCCAAAACTATTTAGCAAGAAATTGCCAATATTCACGTTATGGGCCCATAAGCTGCCAACCACGGAGCTATTTTTCTAGAAACTTCCGGTCTCTGAGCTGTATACCAAGTACCTTCCCTCCTCTGAGGTATTTATGCAGTGGCTGCAGACCTCTGAATTGCTATTGATCAACTTATTGTATTTATAGCTGCTGGAAATTGTCCAATGGGGCAGATTTTACTAAGTAGTCTCCTTCTCTAGTATTCTGCTGAATTACTTCATGTGTCTTAAGAATCTTGTTACGTTAACCTCAAATATAACTCTAGAACTTATTAACCACAACTATTGTCACCCGCTAGCTTTTTTCCTGTTGCTCTGTTAATGCCCTATGTGTTAAAGGCTGGCCCTGAAGGTAGTATTATTGTTTCTGAGACTGACTATGATGGACACACTGAAGAGATTCCACATGAAATACAACCATTGCCAGCTTTCTAATTTTGCCTGTCACTGCCACTTATCTGCCAGTGTGATTATCATCTACCTTTCTTGATGAAGTGGGGCCACCTTGGTTTGACTGCTGATTCCAGTTCAGATCATTTTGCTTTCTACCAATAGTTTTGTCAACTGCCTAACCAGCATCTTGCTAATAAGCTGAGATAACACTCTTTTAAACTTACTGAGTTGAGCTATTTCATCCTTCCCCTACTGACTGATTATAAGCATGCGCAATCAGCAATGTCCAACTAAAGTTCAAAATCAGAAGACCTTCGGCAAATCTTCTCTTCCAAAGAAGCCATAAAACAGAATTGAGTGGCACCCAGCTTTTGTTCTCAATGCCTGGGAAAGAGCCTCAGAAGTAGCAGAAGCACAAAAATTACTTGTTGAAAGAATAACAAAATACTCTTATAGACTCTTTATGATCAGTGATCATTTATGTTCAGGATTCTGCTATAATCCTCCCCTGATGAATTATTGCTTTCTGATTCTGGAAAAGGTCCTGCTTCATATTTAATAAATAAATTTCTATTGGGAAATGATTTTCATTATGCTTTATTTCATATTCACTAAAGTTTTATCAGCGTTTTGGGCAATATGCACAGCATTGTCAAAGCACTAGTTTCCTGTCATTTGGTTTATATTATAAATTAAAAATATAAAGAAAGATGGAATGTGAATTCTCAGGACTTTGTTTTGTTTCATTTTATTTTTAATACATTAAGCAGTATTTCTCTTAGAGTGTCTGTGGTGGATATTTATATAGGGAAATTTGGGGAAAATATCTATAAAATAAATCAATACAAAGTATATAAAGTATTAAATATACATATATTTCTCTGCACAATATGTGTATTTATTGGTTTTGTAGATAAAGTTTGGGCTTTGGAATAGATTTAATATTGAACCCTCTGAGAAATGATTTAGCTTTTATAAAATAGCTATCCCAAAACTGAAAATAAAATCTTCTATCTTGGTGGTAAGAAATAACATCTACCCTAGGAATTTTTGTAAATAAAAAGCAAATCATGTTTAAAGTCAAATAAATGGTTCCTAAAGATGGAGTAACTGGATATTGAAAGGATGGGGAGGATTATCAACGTCAATGGTCAACAACTAAAATTAAAACTCATGAAGCATACAAATGGGGCTACCATTTTATTTATTCATTCATTAGGCCTACTGTTATAGGAAGGGCTTATAGAAGGAGTACTAATGCATCGCTCCTGCTTGAACATGTCTGAGGACAGTCAAGTCACTCCTTGGTGAGTTCATTCAATTTTCAGAGAATTCTACTTGTTGAAAATTTCTTCTTTATAATGAGGAAAATCTAATTGTCCTTAGCAATCATTCATTGACCAAATAGGACCAGTTTAATTCCTTTATCATAGAACCGCTGTTCACGTATTTGAAAATAATTACTGTCTGTCCCAGCTGTGTAGTCAGTTGTCCAAACTAAACATACATTCTTTCTCTTTACAAACTTTAATAGAAAACCTATTCTTTGAGGCATTGAATGAGACTCTTCAGGGATTTCAAGATTCATAGAACCTGTTCTCAAGAACTATTCAGAGAAGTAATATACTGAAACAAACACAATACTGTCTCAACCATTTTAGGTACAATGTAAAAGGAATCAGGGGAAGAATTCTAACTGGAAGAATGAGAGACTACTTGGTGGAAGAAGTGGCGTTGGAGTGATGCCTGAATGGTGAGGTGCCTGGGCTACAGGTGTGCAAGGAGGGGCAAGGAAGGTGAGAGTAATGGATACATTTGAAAAGAGGCATAGTTTAGTTTGACCCAAGAAAACCAAACAGAAGATCACCAGTGAAAAAAATTGGGAGAAAATACAGGACATTAGCATAAACATCTTGGATACAGAAGACTTCCTTAAATAAGGACAAACAAATAAACAATAGTTATGAAATAAAACATCTGTAAATATGGCTACATCAAAATCAAAATCTCCTGATCATAGAAAATATCATAAAGAAACAAAAAATAAAGTAAGAGTGTGCATGTGGTGTGAGGGGTATATGAGAACTCTCTGTACTTTCCACTCAATTTTTTTGGAAACCTAAAGCCTAATAAATAGTCTATTAGTTAGAAAATCAAACAAGCAAACAAAAAGGACAAAAAAAAAACAGGATTAAGAGAAAATATGCAATGTAAAATTACTGCCCAGAATATTTAAGAACTCCTACCAAAAAAAAGGAAAAAAAACAAATGACTCAATAGAAAATAAACAAAGAATATGAGCAATTACTGATAAAGGAAATACAAGTGGTCAAAAAACATATTGAAAAATGTTCAATCAAGTAGTTATTATTAACTATAAAGACACTATTTTTCACTATCCATTGGGCAAACATTTTTAAGTTACTTTTGTCAACTTAAAAATGTATTCACACACTGAAGTTGGCAGTAGAATTTGACAGAGCCGCTGTGTATGTGAATATTTAAAACACACAATATTATGACCAGGAAATTCCACTTCTTAATATCTTCCCTGCAGAAACATTCTTTCAAGTTGTACAATATTCATTTCAACACTGCCTGGATACTGAAAACTTGGAAACAATGGAAAAGTTCATCAAAGGAGACTATGAAATAAAGTGTAATGTAGTCATACTAATAAATATTTTATAGGAATTAAAAAGGGTGGCATAGATCCACATGAATTGTATGATGAAAGACATGTTACAAAATAAAAAATGATTCATAAAAATGTGATACATAAAGTGTGACATATTTTATGCATAACCACACACATAAACATTTCTCTATGCAACATATATTTTATATATATATATATATGCTATATATATAATATATTTATATATATACTCAGTATATTTTTTTGTGGAATAAACAACTAGAAAAACACAACCTAAGTTGTGTTGGCTTTGGGGGAGTTTTGAGAATGGCAGTTAGTATTTCTCAAAGTGACTTTTAGGTCCATTTTGATTCCCTATGTAATTAAAAAAATTAAAAACAAAACAGAATAGCACTGCTGAGAAATAAAGTTGGTCCCACCCCATAACTTTGTAGAATATAAAACCAACAACCTCCTGTATGCTACTGTTAATAAAAATGTTGAAATCAAAGTGAAATAGGCATCAGTCCTCTATAGCACATTGCCTTCTAGAAAACCATAGAATGTGAATATTTATATGTCTGTCGTGTTTGATTTCAGCTGGGCAAAGAATATGCTTAATAAATAACACACTATGTCCATAGCTCCACTGGCAGCTAATTTGTAGAACCCAGCTGAGGTCTTTTTAAATTTGCACTGAAAAATTTACAAATGAATCACTTCTTTTCTCATACATTTCACTGCACAGCTGACCAACACTTTCTGCCTCGCAAATAAAAGACCATCTATTTTTTCATTTGTTTTTTAAAAACTACTTATAGATTTAAAATATTACTTTCTACAGCTGTAAAAATTTTACAATCCACATACAAGCGTTGAAGTCTTTTTTTACACTTATCTCCCCCTTTCATCCATTATAGAAAAGGAATAGAATGAATTCACAGGTACGTTTACTGTCTTAAATGCTGTAAATCAAACCTACCTTGGAATTTATTTAATGCGCAATCTGCTTAATGGGCAATTAAAGTCTCTGTTTTAAAGCATATACTTGAAAGTTTATGCTTAAGTGACTAACAACTTACTTTATAATGAAGTTGAAAGAGGTGATAAAGTTACTACACCTGGCGTGCTACCAAAGGCCTGAACATATTGCATAATTTTCATGTTTGTTTCTGTCTGCCATCTTGAAATTGTATTATTAGCCAATATCTTTTTGAACCCTTCATTCATATACCATATTTTCTTTTTTTTTCTTTCTTTTGTTTTTTTTGTAAGGAAGATTAGCTCTGAGCTAACATCCGATGCCAATCCTCCTCTCTGTTTTGCTAAGGAAGACTGGCCCTGGGCTAACATCCGCACCCATCTTCCTCTACTTTATATGGGACACGGCCACAGTATGGCTTGACAAGCCGTGCGTCGGTGTGAGCCTGGGATCCGAACTGGCGAACCCCGGGCTGCCAAAGCTGAGTGTGCTCACTTAACCACTGCGCCATTGGGCCGGCCCCATATATCATATTTTCTAATGGATGAGAAATAATTCTACATAATTTCTAAGCCCAATGTTAACATTAATAAATTTTTAAACTTTTCGTTCCATTGAATTTCTTAATTATGTATTTCTCTTTGAGTACTTCACGAAATGCCTAAGTTCCCAATATACAGTTAGTGTGATACACATAATTTGCTTAAGGAAAATGGATCTCATCTACCAGAAGGCCTTGATGAATAGTGGTCTCACCTAACAGTTGAATTAACCATATTGTCACTCCCAATATCATGAGAAAATATTTCAAAACCATGTAACTCTATATTTATTTATAACCACCAACATTGTATGGTCTGTGCTAAAATTTCCACCCATACCAGCACCTGCGGAAATCGTAGTTCCTAGATTCACTTCAGGAGTGATTCAGAAGTAAAGCAAATCCTTGATCAGATGTGTGTATGTGTTGTCTCAGAGCTAATAAAATTATTTCTTCAATTACTCACTATGCTCACTGTGCTTGTTCTTTTCATCTGTTATTTTAATGTGATTGACAATGGGGACTCAGTAAATCACCCAGCTGTGGATCCAAAGTCGGGTGACTGACAGATCAGAAAAGAATGGAAGCTCAGATTTCAATTTTGTTTTCTGTGTCTTACTGTCTGGAGTCCTGAAAACTCCAAATGATGCAATTTTTGACTGCTCTCATTCCAGGATATTTAAAGAGAATATTATTCAGAATTCGGAAGTAATTCTCTTAATTTTTTTAAAAAATCAAAAATATGTCTCTCAAATTCACACTTAGATTCTGTCATCTAAAAGAATAATGTTGGTTTCTTTATCTAAAGAATAAAGATTCTAAATCCAGAATTAATTCTTTCAAGAAAAGAAGAAGAAAGATTTTAAGTCCAGAATCCTTTCTTTCAAGAAACAATTATGATAAAGATAATTATTATTGTTGTTATCGTTACTTTTCACCGTGAACCATTTCTCATTTGAAGTGTGGACACTGAGAATGGAGGGATTAAAAATTATGCTGTCAGAGTCTGCTCTTTTCAGTCTGCATCTTTTCTCAGCTGTTTCTCGTAAATAACAGACCTTTTTGAGCTCTTTTTTCTTGGATTGGGGAACACACTGGATCTCCACTTTGTACTACAAGGACCAGGGGCCATATGAATCTTGAGTCACTTTGAGGAATATTTGTTGGCTACATACTCAAAGAAATATACTAAGTGCTTCCTTTTGTGTGTGTGCTGAGGAAGATTTGCCCTGAGCTAACATCTGTGCCAATCTTCCTCGATTTTGTACACGGCTTGCTGCCACAGCATGGCTGCCCATGTGTGGGGTAGATCTGCGCCTGGGAACCAAACCCAGGCTGCCAAAGTGGAGCACACCAAACTTAACCACTAGGCCACAGGGCTAGCCTCTAAGTGCTTCTTTGATCTTGTATTTATTGTGTGTAGCATCATGATTTCACATATCATGAGTGTAGCAAAGTGATTTGCAGAAGAACTTGAATTTTAATCCTGAACCTGCCACTCATAAGTTGTCAGCCTAAACTGTCCTTTAGCCCTCTGAGCCTTTATAAAATGAGAGGCTTTCTGAGAATTCAGTGAGACAGTGCATAAAACGCCCTAACACAGTGCCTGAGAACAGTGCTCAACGAACGGCAGTAACTTTTTTTTTTTTTTTTTAAAGATTTTATTTATTCATTTTTTCCCCCCAAAGCCCCAGTACATTGTTGCATGTCGTAGGTTCACATCCTTCCAGTTGCTGTACGCGGGACTCGGCCTCGGGTTGGACGGAGATGTGGTGCCTCGGGGCGCGCCCGGGATCCGAACCCGGGCCGCCAGCATCAGAGCGCACGCACTTAACCGCTAAGCCACGGAGCCGGCCCCGGCAGTAACTTTTATTACGTTAAAAAACAAAGAGACCCTCAAACTCACCAACACTACAGGCTTCTTTTCTGTAGATGGTGTGATTGAGAACCAGAATCCAAGGTTCTAGAGCTAGTTAGTTAGTTGGGGAAACTAGAACCAGAATCTAGATTCCCTTTGTTCCTGTCCAGTGTTATTAGCAGGGCAGTCTTTCTTCACTAGTTCCTATAAGGAGTGAATTTTCCCTAAATACCTTTCTGACTCCTCTAATCCCTTACTCACTCAGCCTTAGGGAGGATGCAACAAGCTATATGGTTGTTAAATGTGGGAAAGATCACTGGACATGTGCCTTCCAGCCTTGACCTTCCCCTTCCTGGGAGTTTCTCTCCCTTCGTGTACAAGCTGTCCACAGGATCCAGGGTCCCACTGCTTTCCCCATCATGGGAAGCTTCTCCTGGACCTATGCTGCCCTGATGTGCATAAATCCGTCTAGCTCTAGGGTTCACTGTTAGCAAGGCCATTGTTTTAACAGACCTAATTCTACAGCTTGACCTCTGTCAATAATAAAGGTGATATGTGTACTCTGCCTGCAATTTATTTCACTGTAAATTTTTAAGTGTGCAGAACCCATTTAGTAACAAGGAGTAGTCTCTCAGAACCCCAACATAGTGCTTTCTAAAATAGATCATGAGGCTTATTACTTAAGGGAAGAATATCTACACTCTAAGAAATAACTCATTAATAAATATACATACCATGGAATCCAACCAGGATACAATTATATTAAACAGAGTTCATGGTGTAAAGTAAATCAGATGACAGTGCTCCATTCCATTTTGGCTTTTTTCCATTGTGGTTATCATACCCAGGAAGCGAATTGAACTTGCAATTAGAAAATATTTGATAGAATACCCTTCTATTTTTTGAACCCAATGTTATGAGTAGAAGCAATAGACGATGGAACAAGAAGTGTATGAGGAAAGTACAAACCTTTTAGACCCAATAAAATTATTATAAAACATCCAACATTGTCACTCTAAGATCAGATTACGCCATTTACACTTCATTTCATGCCGTGAAGTGAGGAAACTAAAGCAAAGATGCCAAGAACAACAAGTCTCCAGTGTATATAACCTTTCACTCTAGGCTAAGACATTGTTCTGAAGTAATGAATCATATGAATCTACACTCTACACAGAGCAAGAGAGTACATGGGGATGAATCAAATGGGGTAATACCTATGGAAGAAAAATATTAAAAAGTTGGGTACAAGACAGAAGTAAAATCTTTGGAGAGAACGTTATAGAATTTGTGTTCTTGATCTTGTATAAATTTGAGGTAAATAATAGCGTAGGATGCGAATAAACAAATTTTCAAACAAAAGGCTTGACTTGAGTCAATAGAGCTCTTAGTTTCTGGCTTGGAACACACAGCATCTGTCACCACCATCAGCAATGAGAGAAGAGGATGGAGGAGGAAGAGAGGGAAGGAGGGAGAGGGAGAGGGGGAGAGGTTGAGGGAGGGGGAGAGATGGAGGGAGGGAAAGAGATGGGGATAAAAATGGAAGGGAGGGTGGAAAAAGAAAGAGAAAGGAAAGGAAGGAGATTGATCAGTCATTTTCCAGATATCCCCCTTCCTGCCCCCAATAGGAGAATCATTAACTTGAAAACTCATAACCTGGGCATCCCAATAAACTAGAGAGGCCCTTAAACTAGAGACCAATCAATTGCATCCTGCCCTGGGCCTCCTTGCCATGGTGGTCCGCATTTAACCCCCAGAATTCCATCTCCTGCATGCTTAGAAATGTGAGTCTCAAATAAATTTTGAATTCCTACTAAAGCCAATAGATCCTTTGAAAATTATCCTGGAACCACATAAAGGCAATAACTATGAATAATTTCAAATAAATATGTATACTTATAGATATATGCATATACATACACATATATTCCTTTTTTATGATGATTCTTAAACTTGTGTGTGTATCCAAAAGCCATAGTTCTACTGCTTTTGAAAATACATATTTACGACTTCTTCTGTTTTAATTATCTGTTCAGTACTTGGGCATAGTAATCATAAAAAGTGTGTCATCTCCATAACTTAGAAAACTATTGATAAAGAAGAGAGAACTTAACCAGGATACATTTTTCCTTTTCTTCTTGTCTCCCTTGAAATATAGGTAATGGAGATTTTAAGCATAACAATATAATCCAGCCTGAAGCATAGAACATCTACATTTCTCATTGCTTTCAGGTAAAATGTAGTGTTGTTATAAAATATTAATAGAAACATAATATAAAAGCATTTCCACTAACCTGGTATGACAGCTCTATTTGATGTAAATGGTTGTGTCAGTTTTCAAGGAAACTATCTC
The DNA here is from genome assembly GCF_057802395.1 of Ceratotherium simum simum. Taxonomy (NCBI): domain Eukaryota; kingdom Metazoa; phylum Chordata; class Mammalia; order Perissodactyla; family Rhinocerotidae; genus Ceratotherium; species Ceratotherium simum. The sequence continues at coordinate 15,448,254 of NC_141926.1, forward strand.
TGCTCATTCCAGAAGAAGCACGAACTCATCGGTCTAAAAAACTCCTACCCAACCTGAATGTGAAATGAGGAATTTAGGCGATGACTGTTAAACCAGGCACCAAACCAGCTCAAATTTTTCTTCTCTAGTTTAAATATAGGACCCCACTTTATTCTTTTAATTCCAATGAAATCCATGTTCTCTGCTAATCAAGAGCATAAGCAGACCTCAACTCCAGCAACCTAAGCCCTGAAGTTCTTTTGTTTCCAATGGTTACAAAACATTTCATGCAATCAACATCTGTTTACCAAGTTTCATAATTTTATTCTAAACATGAAAATTTGGAGATATTTGCATTATTTCCTTGTAAGACACTTTAGAAATGTCAACGCAACATGTTCTAAAATAAGCTGTTAAAGGCAGAGGGTTTTCGTGATCACTGGCCAAAGGGATGGTAGTGTCAGTGAACAAGGTTTTTAGAGACAGTGTGTTGATTTTAAAATGTCTGTGCCTGGTCACATGGAGGTCTCTATCCATTTTGCCATCCTGTGAGAGAATATGGAACCAAAAACAATTCCAGGCAAGTCATTTATGTCTATGTCTTTAAAATACAAAACCAATGAATTTTTTAAAGTAAACAGTCCTTCAACTTTTCTGCATAAAAACTAAAGGTCTTTTGGATGGTTACCTGGTGACCTCTGGGAAAGCACGCATGTTTGTGGGAAGTGGATGTAGCATGGCCTGCCACTGCAGCCATGACAGCTGGTTGGGGACAAGGGAACTGGTCTTGGGGTCAGGAGACTATTCTCCAGTTCCCATTTTGCCACTAAATAGTTGTGTGACTAAGACAAAAACATCTTTTCTCCCTGGGCCTCAGTTTTCCTACCAGTGAAGTGAGGAGGCTGAATTTAATGAACGCTTACACCTCTAAAATATGATGATTCTATCATTCTGGATATAACCTGTGTTAAAATCTTTTACGGTGTTTGACTGTGCCTTCCTTCCGTATGTTCCCTTCCCAAACTGCGTATCAGGATCCACCCAAGCCTAGCCAATGCCTTTTAATGATACAGGTATATTTTAATTACATGTGGCAAATAAACCATTAAACCTTGAGAGACGCATTTAGTTCTGGTACATCCTAATTATTAAATTGCGAGGAGTTACCCATGGAAACTTTACATCAAACTTGCATATTTCCTCAAGACTCTGCATTTTGGCTAATGCTAATTTAGATTTGAAGGGAAGTAAAACAAAAGAAATGCCTATACGAGATCTGAATTTTCTCCATAAGCTAATTTTCTGAGATGAAGCTGCAAACTGCAGTCATTTTAACTCAGCAATTCCACCCGTCTTGTAAAACACGCACATCTAAGTAGACGGGTAAAACCTGCCTCGGCCCCCAGGCCAGACTGTTAAAGCTTTTCACTAGACATCAGTCCCTGATGTCTGACAGATCGCATTTCACAACTGAATAAACTAATGTCATAATAAGGTAATAATAAGGTACATCCTAATTTAATCTCTACAATTTATTAACTTTTTAAAAGAGTACAATAAAAAGTCTGACATATTTTTTCAAGCAACATATTAACTTGGGTTTGGTTGGGCTGGAATCTGGACTTCTTCCAACAGTTGGTGAAAAGGATTACGAATTCATACATTCCTTCCTCGTGTGAAGATCCAGAGATATGATCTGTTTATTTTTAAAAGTATAAAATAAAAGGAAAACACAAAGAAAGGACAGGCATGCTGATCAATGCAATCATCATACGTAGAAACTCAAGGAATGCTGAAGATGAAATGTTTATTGTAACCAAGCACCAGAATATAATCTGATCACTGGGGCAGATAGGGCAGCAAAAAAAAGATTCCACAAACAGATTATCTTCAAATGGTGCAATCTTTTACCAGCTAAGAAGCAATGTGGAGAATTTTTATTTAGTTTCTAAAACTGTTGCACAAATTTTGGTTGCTAGATCACCCTAAGCAATGATATTTCAAAGTAAAGTAGGAAAGAATAGCTTTTTTCTCTCTCTCTAGATTTACTCTTGCCTGGAGGCAACATGAAGGAGGCATACGTTGCAAAATAATGTATCTGAGAAACAATTTTTAATAGTGCATGATTGCTTTTAAGCTAATTTCTCAGCAACCAGGTCGTATTGCCAAGATCCCTGCTTTTGACCCTCACTCTAATTGGAGATACAGACATCGTGTGTTGAGTATGCTTGTTGTTTTTCAAGCATATTACTTCTAGAAGTGTTGCTGGGCACCACTCTCACATGATTACCTTATTTGACGAAGAGGCAATGCTGACGTTCTAGATCTCACTGGGATATTGAATTCATTGTTATCTATCAGCTACGGACCCAGAATAGTTAGAGAATGACCATCTGGGAATTTACCTTCTTTTCCTGAATGTATAAGGTTTGACTGGCATTTTGGTGCCTGCTCAGGGTTCATGCAGAAAAACAGAGCCCGTAAAAATTTAATATAGAGAATCGGTGAAACAAGTGTTAGAGAACTGAAAGGCAATGAGAAAAGTGAAAGTGACAGGGTTAGTAACTGTAGGAAGCAGCCCCAGCCCTAGCACTGGGGGATAAAGAGAAGAAGTTGGGGTTGTTACAACCTGGTGCCCTAGAGTGAGCCTCAAACCTCTGAAGAGGGGCACTGGTCCCCTGGTGGAACTTGGGGGACCCTGTGGAGCTAGGAACCAGACCTCTGAGGAGGCGGGGCTGCTGCTCAGCAGTGTTTGTCTCTCTGGAGGAATGGGGACGTGGGGTTCAGTGGGTAGTTCTTCAATTCAGAAAGTAGGAAAAGGAGACTGGAACCAACTGCCGTTGCCAGGGTGATGTCAACAGGAACAGAAAGCATAAACAGGGAGGAGCAGTCAGTCCCCTTCTTTCTCCTCCAATTTCCCTCTAGCGCCCCCTATTGACAGAACCTACAGGGAACAGTTGATCGAGGACAAATGTGGTTTTCAGACTATCAGCTAGAACATTCCAAAGCAGAATATAGAAGGGTAGACGTAAAACTAAGAGACAATGGCTTAATAACCATCACAAACTGACTGTGCTTTTCTAACTGCACTCTAAGTTTCTATGCTATATATTTGTTATTTTAGACTCCATCTATAAAGTTATAAGTGCATGTAATATTGAACGTCTGGAAGAAGACTTTGTTTCTTTCCTTAAAGAATAAAATACTTTAGTTCTTTGCTGCGTGTCACCACTCCATAGCTATGTCAGCAAAGAAACTCTACCATGGTTTTCGGGATAGGCACATACTACAATGAACCCTTCTCTAGTGAATTATAATATCATTTTAGTGTAAAAGAGGCCTGCTTCTAAAGCAAGATTGGCCCATTATTAAAAACAAACAAATAAAATATAGGCAGCAAATCAGAATTGTATGATGTAAAATTAGTTATCTAGTACAACGTTCATATCTTCTGAATCCGTCCCACATGTTTCTATAGGGCCTTCCTTAGACTTTTGTTATCGTAGTAATTGATCTGGATTTATTTGTCAGGGTTTAATGGTGGTCTATAACAGCATCCCTGTTCCTCAACAACTTATGAACAAAAATAAAATAAGATAAAAGGGTAAGCAAATGAGAGTAAACTGCCAGTTTTACTACTAAAATGATTATTTTTTTGAGAAGGGGACTTCTGTCTGAAGGTAAGTGGCATTCCTGATGTGAAGTCCAGAATTAAACAGATTGATGCCTCCACTAACAGACAATGCTGGTCCACTGGAGGCCAAATCAACATTTAGGAGAGAAACAAGGCAGAACAGAAGCCACCTGACAAAGAGAGGAGATAATAAGCAAGGCATGCCCACTTCCTCATCCACACTCACTAATCAGACCAGAAAATCTCCTTCCACCTGCCTGATGGGCAGAGGGAGGCCAGGAGCTTGACCCTAATGGAAGTCCTGCCACACGGACGTAATCACCAAGAGCCGAGGGAAAGTCATTTTCCACAACCTCTAGTCACACTAGACAGTAAATTCTGTGGAGACAGTGACAATATCTGTCTTCCCATCAAATCTTCAATGCCTAGTCAATATTTGGCAATTAATAATAGCTTAATAAACATTTGTTGAATGAGTCGAGGGGATGAGATTTTATTTAGATGGAAATTTATACTTAGAAAACAAATTCAAATTCTGGTCTGATACTAACTAGCAGTGTTACTTTTGACAAGTCATTTGACATCTCTAACCTCACTCACTCCTCTGTCAAATGGAGTTATATAAGCCTAATTCTAAATGAATTCTCAGATCCATTCTAATTCCACAATTCTTGAGTCTCCTCTATCGTTAATGCTGTGGATAATCTGTGGCTGATTTTGTAATCATGGAGAGTGTAGCACAAACAAATACTAAAATAAACATATTTAGTGGCTGGCCAGAAACACATGGGTGATTCTACGTATAGGATTGCCCTTCATTTTCCATTCTTTTGATATTTTGTTCTTCATGAAGATCATACTAGAGGTTAGAAAACAGTACTGTTATCTTAGATCCTTCCTTCCAGGTGTCTTCCCTGGGCTTTAGTAAAACATTGGAATCCCAGTGCAGTATCTTGGTACAGTCATATGGTAACCAACATGGCATCCTGTAAATGAGTATGATTACTAAGGGAGATTGTTACAGAAGGCAGTGTGGAAGAGCAGAAATAGCATAAAAAAGAGAGACAGAACATCTGTTCTCCCCTCACACCTTGTAACTAACTCTCTGGGACTTTATGGAAGTCATAAAAACTCTCAGACACTCAGGTTTCTCATTTATAAAATAAGAGGCTAGAGTGCATCTCTATATTCTCTTTCAAGTACAGCCTTCAACGATTCAGACTAATGCCCTGAAGAATTCAGTGTATTTGTATAGCTCAAGATTTGCCAGCAGAAATACAAATTTTAAATCTTCAGATTTTTTTTCCCGATCAGATAGACAAAAATAAAAGACAATAAGTACCACTTTGTTAGGTTTTGCTGGAGTTAAATTTATAGAGAGCCATTTTAAGGGCTGTTAAAATTTAGAATATGTAGACCCTTTAGATCAGCACTCCCACGCCTCAGTGCAGTGGAGAGTGGTATAAAGCACAGTCTCTGCAACTGAACTAGCTGGGCTTGGACTGTAGTCTGTCTACCATATGGCCTTGGACATTTATTTCGCTTCTCCATGGTCAGTTTCCTCATCTATAAGGAAGAATTACAATAATAGAGATTACAGTGATGTCTACTCCATCGAATGGTTGAAAGAGCTAAATGAGTCAATACACATTTTAAAGAGCTTATAAACCTACCAGGCACAATGTAGCCACTTAGTAAATGTTAGCTGCTACCATTATGGTAATTATTGATGAATATATGAATATGTTCACAGAATATCTTTGAGGATTTTTATTCAACAGTGCCTTTAAGACAAATAGTAAGAAATCAGCTAATAGTGTTTAATTTGTGTTAATAGTGGAATTAAGATAGGAAGGTGAGAGAAGATGGATAACTAATATGTGATGCTAACTCTCTCAAAGCCTGCTGTGGAGACATAAGTAAGAGAGAAAAGGATGGGGATGCCAGTGAGAAAATTATGTAGAAACTCTGAGCAACACCTGGGGAATAAGAAGATGATTCTGTCCACATGTAGGAAAATGACAACTTAGAGCAGAATGTTGGGTGTCAAAAATAGAGAAAAAAATCGGGGACATTGACTTATTTGTGCACTGTTCTTACCTCAAATGTTTTGGAAGGATCGTTACCTGCCCTACGACAAAAAAGATCCAGCAACACTAGCTCAATACCTTAACAGAAATCAGGAAGGGAGGTGGATAAACCAAATCCAGCAAGGAAGGATCGTGAAAAGACCAATGATAATAATATACCACGAATTAAGAAATATGATTTTTTCAACCTCCGGCTCTATAAAAGACTAAAAAGGCAAGCTAATTAATTTATAATATAGCCATACTATATAATAATAGGCCTCAGTGATGAGAATGTGTGAGGTCCACATACACTGACATGCAATGATCTTCAAGACATATTGTTAATAAAAAAACAAGTAGCAGAAGACTGTAGACAATACGCTTTATATATGAAGAAGAAAGAGGAGAAGTAAACCCCAAACATTTATAATTTTCTAAATATTCATAAATATATATGAAAATGCATAGAAAAAGTTTTGGAAGGATGTGCAGCAAAGCAGAATGGTGTTTACTTCTGGGAAGCAAGGGATTTGAGGAGAAGTTAGTGTAGTGGGAGGTGGGAAGGTTGAAGTATTAATGCATCTGTCTTTATCGGTGTATGAATGAATTCTGATACAAATGCCTTCGTGAATTATTTATAAAATAAAAATACATTTTTAAGGAATGATTTTCAACAAAAATCCCAGCTGCCTATGGAATTGAGCTTAAGTTGGTGTGTTTATTCTCCTTCTAGACTTTAGTTGATGAGGGAGTTGATTTCATTAAGCCCTTTCCTTGAGCCACTGCAAGTTTTAGCTGATGGTGCAGATAAGTCACATCTTGTGGAAGGCCCCTGGGACATGGTCCTTTTTTTTAAAATATTGCCTCTTAAATGTTTGAATTGTGAATAGTAATTCCAGCAACTTTATTATAGAGTATTAAATACAACCTGAAAGAAGTTGTGAATTGTGTTAATCAGTGCTAAATCTATGTAATACTGTCATGATGGTGATTTTTCTGAAGAAAAATCTAGCATCCAAAATTTAATTCATACACCTACTCAAACTTCCATCCCTCCATCTTTACTAAGTGCCTACAGTAGACATAACAGACAGTATACTACATATCCTGTCATCGAGTGGATAATGCCTGCATTGACATATCTGACATCTCAAGGTGCTGCCTATATCCTGGCTATCCTGGATCTTCATTGTGGATATCAGCTGAGATCTCTGGGGTCATTTAATTTCTAACAACATTTTTCCCCCTCTGCCAGTGTTCAAAATCTAAGGCAGGGTATCCAAAGTAGAGCCAGTAGACACCTAACTTTATTCAAGAACTTAAGGTATCTGGGACAACACTCATTTACTTCTAAGTTTAAAAGGCCTTGGTTACCTATTTCTAATGAGAAGGGCAACTCTGGCTGCAAGAAACCATTTATTTATGCTGTGTGTTGATTTACTGATAGGAAACTTTGGCAATAAATTATTCAAAAATTTTTTCCTGGCAAATGACAGGAAGGGGATTGATGAGTCTTTTCCTTGCTAAATTATTTGCCTTTTGAAAGACTACAGACTCAATTTTTCACTGCAGAAGTTAACAGGTAGAATCTTCTTCTTAAAACTCAATAAATAACTCCATAAAATACCTACGAGTTATTCACAGCTGTGTCTTAAGTAGGACTGCAAAGGAATAATTGGAAGATGGGCAAAGTAAGTGGGCATTTGATGCAGAGAAGGGAAAATGAGGAGACTTACTATATATGGCAAATGATGTTCAGATTAAACCTGAGAATGCAAAACATTGGAAATTACTCATTGTTGGTTCATTTGTTTGTTTTCTTCTGTATTTCTAGAACTCAGAAAAAAATATTTGCTTTTGATAACTTTGCCTTGATAACTCAAAGCCTTCCTTTCATCTATCCCTGGCTCTTTGTTTCTTCAGTCTTTCTTTCTCAATGAACAAATATTTATTATACATATCTATCATATTAGGCACAGTAATATGAGATAAAGGCATATCAGCACTGATAACATATTTTCATATCATCTCTCTCTGGGACACCCAACTGGTCACAGTGGATATTAAGGAAGCAATACTATGGTATTTGTTCAGTGCTATAAGCATAGAAATAATATAGACAGAGATCGAACTTGTGTGATATGAAAGCCTCCAAAACGCTAACCTTCCCCCAGGTATTTTATCAGACAGAAATGCAAGGCCTTTTTAAAAAAAAAAATTAAAAACACAGAAAACTATTCTTTTGGCTTGATAATTCATTCAACATATATCTGTTAAGGATTTACTTTGCACATGAGTCTATGAGGACTAAAAGGATTATTTGGACCTGATCTTTGTGTTCTAAGAGCGATCTGATTCAACGGATACACATATGTTTTATTCTTCTATGCAAAGCATAGAGAATTCATTTTGGGGGTATGAACCTTTCGAGAATCCTTTGCCCTGCTTCATGGTCCTTACCTAGTAATCTTGCAGAATGTTCTCTTTTTCCCCAAGTGTCTCTGTTAGAAAGTCCTTGAAGATTTTAGCGATTTTCCTAGAGTTTGGACTGAAATAGAAAACAAGTTAGAATATCATGAAAACATACCTTCCATTGTCAAATCTCTCATCTCTCATTTTCATGGAGCTTTCTCAGAATGGTTTTCCCTTCCCACTTTTCCTTGGTCTAGGTTCTTTCTGTCTTGTCAATGTTATCTGTTGTCCAAAGAAAATCAGAATAAGTTCTTTCTTTGTATATGCTCCCCTATCAAAAAGATAGTATGTGGTCATGGAGGCCTTATGAAGGCATTGAAATGAGAAATAGCCAGGTCAATGTTGGATCTGGTCCTGTTCCTGACTGTGTGGGTTTCAGCATGTTCTCTCAACTCTCTAAACTTTTGTTTATTTTTATGTAAAACGTGGTTAATAATATCTACCTGGAAGAGTTCTCGTAAGGATTAGAAATTGAATGCTAAGACATATTAAACATTTAAAAATTAGTAGCTACTTTTACCTGGGTTTTATATCATATTTATTTATCTGCCCCTTATATCACGTTACCTTGCATTCTAGTTCTTTGAAGGCCCCCCACCCCCATCACTACTGAAACATCCTTGAGATTATGGATTATCTGTTTCACTTGTTTAATTCTCATAGTAATTGAAGTCCATACTTCTTCAAAAATACCTGTTGATGGGTTGTGACAAGTATCATCAAATTTTATCTTTAACTGGAAAGACTAAGTAACAAACATAAAAATAAGAAAACTTTACTACAGATTGAATTTTTTGAATGTTTATTGAATTTCTGCTATTTCCATAGCACATCTAAAAGTATTATCAAAATACATAACTAAATCAGATATGGACCATATGTATGTATTCTGAGTCAGAATTCAAAAGATCTAGATACTTACATAAATTACTCAAATAAAAAGAGGTGATACATGCTGTGGTAGAGGAACTTACTAATTAAATACTGGGGTGAGGAAGAGAAAAATGTTAACTCCAAGTTGGAAAATTTAGGTAACTGCTGTAAAAAAAAAACACAAATATTTACTAAATATCTACTTATGCCAAATACTGGAACCACCATGAATTGCGTATGTACTGTATACCAAATCATTTTTTATATAATATCTAATTAATTCCACACCATAATCCTATGAGGTAGGTATCATGATCCTCATTTTATAAATGAGGAAATTGAAGTTAATTGCTTAAGGTCATATTCTTCAGTGGCTACGAGATGTCTTACAGGCCAAGAATAGAATGAAGACTTAGTGAAAAGGAGTCTAAGAAACCTTGAGGTCCATTTGTGCTCTGGGCTGTGCAATCCAGGCTGACCCAGGTTAGTGAAGTCCTCAGAGCATTGTGGGCTCTGGCCAGCTCTCTAGGCCATAAGAATTCTGAATATGGGTTTGGGGGTTAACTTGATATTATTGTTTTCCACTTGTGTTGTCTTCATATGTTCCTCAAAAACAAAGAGTAGTTGAGGATTCAGTGGTTTTGGATATGAGAACTCTCTCCATCAGGTTCCATTGGAGATACTACTAATGCTTAGAGATGTGGTCAGAGCAACGTATCAAAGCAGTAGGAAGACCAGTATTCCTTCAGCCATGACAGTTGTCATTGATAAGGAATACTGAAGAATGGAATAGGCTTAGTCGCTTAAAAATGTTAACATAGTTTTCCCAAGTCCATAATAGAGCCAAGAATATCAGTGTTCTTCCCACCTCTTCTCTATGGCTTACCCTGGGCTTATTTTTGAATACTACCTATAAATGAAATAAATTAATCACATACCTTTATATCTCTTTCCAAAATCTTAGCATCTATATAAGCTCTTAGTGGTAGAAGCCTGCCATCAATTTCCACATTTGATTTTTGAAATCATGGTAAAAAAACATTTTCTGCTCCAACAAGTGTGATTAAAAAGCATGTTTGGACAGACTCCAGACTAATTTCCTTGTTACTATGTGTCAAAAGTCTACTTTACTCAACTGATGTGTACCTGGAAGTATTTTCTTTCAGACACGCAAAATGCTTGGTCTTAAAAAGATGACTTTAAACCACTTATTTATATTTCCTATTTATTGATAACCATTTGAGTACCTAAAAAAATATTCCCCATCCTTGTCCCTCACCACAATAAAGTGGTGATAAATAATTGCTATGCTAATAGTTCCTTTTACCAGGCCTACACCCCAAAGCTAAACCAATAAGTAGGCAACTAGGACACAGCTGCCTGAATAATGAAGCTCAAATTGTTGCTAAGTATTAGCTAATTTAGAAAAAGGGATATAAGAGTATGAGCATATGCGTGTGTGTGTGTGTGTGTGTGTGTGTGTGTGTAAAAGAATAATGAAAGAATAATGTCAGGAAGTCTATTTCTCTTTTGCTTTAAAACTATGGATTCCTTCATTGCTATAATTTGAATAATTATAGCTAACTATCCATAGGACCATGAAACTATAGAATCTTAATTCAACTCCGTGACAATTTAATAATTAAATTTGTTTGATTTTCCCAAATAAAATTTCTCATAGTGTATTATCTCCTTTTAGAGATTAGCCATCATTAGTCCTGGGTAGAGAATACTGCCAAACTATGTGCTTAGTGTCTCTATACAAACCTATTTGCACAGAAGCCAATCAAAGGTACTAGAAAAAAAGTCTATTGTACAATATGTATGGCAGGGCATGTATATACCTAGTGCATATGCTTAAATATATTTTTAGATAAAAATGACAAGTTTCCATTTATTTTCTGTAGCTGTCATCTTCATAAGATTTAGATATGCCAACAATGTTTAAGCAGCATTTTACTTACATTATGTTGTCTTAAATCATAAATTTAATTTACAAACATTTTAGGTATAGTTGTTCATTAAATGTCTATCAACTTCAAGAATATAAAAATTTTTTTTTTTAGTTTCTAGAAGGTAACCTTGGATAACGATATACGTCTCTATCCTCTGAAATAATTGGGTGTCTAACGTATCATAATACTAAAGCAGCATATATACATATACATTACGTACCCGCTGAATGACCAGTTGTATACTTCGTACGTGTTTGTTTTCGTCAGGATTAATTTAGCTATAAAGAATCCCCTGAGATGCTTAAAAAGAAGATTAAAACAAATAATTTATTCTGAAGATGCAGGAAGCAGAGCTGAACTTCACAGGGAAAATGGAACCAGAAATACCAGAAACTGTCTCTCTCTCAACCTTTCTCTCCATGATTTCTTCTGTTTTGGTAAGTGTTTTCTTCATTTTTTCCCCTATCAATAGGTAAGATTTTTCTTCTGTTATCACCCAGTCTGATCCAACGCACTCATCTTTTGACCTGAAATATTGGAATCCCTTTTACCCCTTTCTCATTCTACACCCCCAACTTCATATGCTAAATTCTACTTTACTTTAAAGTCCAACTCAGATATTCTCTTCCTCTGATATTATCTTCCTCTGATTGTCCAGCTAAAAGTAACTTTAAAACTGCTATGAATTTTCAGTGCACTTTCTCTTTAATCTCCAATGACTGACATCATTTTCATGTTAGATGTGTGTCCTATCTCTCTGACTAGAAATCAGAGACTGACTCTGTCTTACACCTGTTTGTATCCTACCATATAGAAATTGACCTCTGACCCACTTTGTTGGAATTGTACTGTGTGACCTTACTAGACTTCCCCAGAAGCAATGAGTGGAGGTTAAAAGGAGAGAGATTTCAGCTCAATAAGGGGGGGGGGAGGGCGAGGGGGGGAACTATCTTACAAGTAAAACTGCCCTCAAAGGGCTCTCTCAGAAGCAAGCAGGATTCTTAAAATAAGAAGGCCTATCAATTAAGGTGTTTATGGCTGTAGGCAACAGAATAGTTAACTAAAGGTGGCTTATACCATAGGGATATGTTATTTCACTAAACTCGGAGTTCTGTGGTAGGAATTTTCCAGGATTAATTCAACAGCACTATCATACCATTAAGGATCAAGATTTTTGGTTTTGTTCAGTTTCACCATTTTTAGTACATTGGCTGGCTTCCTAGTCTTTTCCCCTCCTAAGTTCAAGATGGTTGTCATAATGTCACGTATCACATACAAACAAAACAGCTGACAAGGAGGAGAGGTTCCCCCAACTCACAGATGCTCACTATCTAGAACTGGGTTACATGCCCATGTCTAACTCCATCACTGGCAGAATTGAGACATCTGTGGTTTACCCACTAGATCTGGAGAGGAGGTCATTTGAAAATCAACAGGTAGAAGGTAGGGGGTGAGTGACTTTTGGATATTTGATCAAATGTATTCTTCGCTGAGTGATCCAAGAACAGTAGCTGAATATTCCCTCTTTATGTAGTAGAGGGCATCCAACCACTGGATGCCAGAGAGTGGAGGCTATAACCTTCAAGACCTTTTTTTTTTTTTTTTATAATTTTATTTATTTATTTATTTTTCCCTCAAAGCCCCAGTGGATAGTTGTATGTCGTAGCTGCACATCCTTCTAGTTGCTGTATGTGGGACGCGGCCTCAGCATGGCGGGAGAAGCGGTGAGTCGGTGCGTTCCCCGGGATCCGAACCGGGGCTGCCAGCAGCGGAGCGTGGGCACTTAACCGCTAAGCCACGGGGCTGGCCCAAGACCTTTTTAACCTTAAGTTTTTATGACTAAAAGAGCAACTATGTTCTTAGATAATAACCCAGATGGTATGTGTTTATGATACAGTCTCTTTAATTCTGCGTTCAAGGTGCGTCTTAGACTTCTTTCTTAGGTAAGCCAGTTTGTAACATAGAATGTTTTTTTTCGGTTTAGTAACTCACACCTCTCTCCTCTCTGCTTTGGCAGCACAGTACTGGAGACTCGAGATGGAGTTATCGATTTACCACCACCTCATTATGGGGCCTCTTTATGTCAGCTCATTTCTTTCACTTCACTTTCCTTCTATCTAAATTTAGAACTCAATAGCCTACAAGACACATTCCAATTCAGTGTTCTTTGATCTACATGGCTAGCTCCAATGAAGAATTCTCTGATCCCAGAACTTCCCCCAACAGGAGTTATAACTATTAAGGAGTGGGATATTACTGCTTCCTGTCAAAAGTGAAGACAGCACACAAAACCTATGCATGGGTTCTGAATGAATGCTGTACCTAATGAGATAGTCTAGCTAATCAGACTCTGGCGTTGGATGGCGTTGGGGAAGGGGAGAGAGAGAGGAGAGAAACTGTAATCAATTTTCTATCCTCAGACAGAGGGAATTTAATGTGCTTTAAGGGCAGTTTGTTGCTTTGTGTCATATAAATCACCAGGATAAGTCCTCTAGATATACAAATATAAAGCAAGTTTCTATTACCTTATTAGTAGTTCATAGTGAAAATATCAAGTTCTTTGCTTTTTGAGAATATAAATTCTTATGTTTAATCAAACAATATCTCTAAAGTTATTGTTTGATTTGTATGTTTTTATTAGGATGAAGTTGCAGAGGAGAGAGATTTTTTTAAGGAGTGTAGACACAGAGCTGTGTCTGAATTATGTCTTCAGACTATGAAGAGAAATTTTTTCAAGCACACAAGGAGTTGCTTGTAAGAAATAAAGACTAGAGAGAGGACATTAAAGGGACTGCTTTCATGATAGACTTTGCAAGATGCCTGAGTGCCCGTGGCAAAATGTAGTCCAGTATTGGAAAAAGGACCCTGCCGTGCTCTGCACCCTTAGCCACCGATGACTTTATGAGGACCTAAAGATAGCACATACGTAAGATATCTCAAAAGAGACATCCTAGCATTAGCGGTCACAGAGAAAGTCTTTCCAACAGCTCCAAGAATATTGACTCTGTACCAACGGGAGCTAAAACAGGAATGAAACAGTATGTTTGCTGATACTTGGTAGCTATTTTAAAGTGACTAATTTGCAAATACACTGAGTCACTCCTTTGGTATAACTTAGGGATGATTTTCAATTGTAAGAGGTGGTGCTGAAGCCAAATAATTTTGCCAGTGTGTGGCGATGCAAGAAAGATCACGCTTCTAATGCAGAATGGTTAAAATTGTATGTAAACTTTTTGTATACAACTTACATCTTTTTTAGTCTTCCTAAATATATTTTGATCTCATTTTAACTTGAAAAGTTCTTTACTCTTCTTGAATTGAAAATTGATAATAAAAATATTGATAATAATAACATATGTGTTGAATGCTTATTCTGGGGACATCATGATAAGTGCTTTGTACGGATTATCTCCTTTAGCTTCCCCATCACCCTAAGGTAAGACTTTTTATTCTTGTATTATGTGTAAGGACACTTAAGCTTTAGAGCACCTAATAGCAGATTTAGGATATTAAGCAAGTCTGATTGATTGCAGATCCTCCAAACCTGTATACCAGGGTCTCCCAACCTTGGAATTAATGGTATGTTGGATTGGATCATTTGTTGGGAGTGCAGGGAGCCATTCCTGTGCCTTGTAAGATGCTTAACAGTATCCCTGGTCTCTGTCCACTAGATAACACTAACTCTAGCACCCCTAGAAGATGTGAAAATGAAAAGCATCTCCAGACATTACCCAATGTCCCCTGGGGGGCAAAATCGCCCTGGTTGAGAACCGCTGCTTGACACTCTACGGCTACCTTGCTAATTCATCACCTAAGAAGGGAAGATCAAAGCCATTTACAAGATGTTTTCAGTGGCCCCTGGAAATTTTAGATGACAGAGCTTGGAAATGGTTGGGAACACTTAAATAACTTTTTGTCCCATGCTTCTTAATTCCACGTTACTTGGGAGTTTGAGATTCCAAAAAATATGATTTGATCTTAGAGTTTGGTGCCTAGGCTGTTTGATATGTCTGTAGAATTGCCCTTTTCCCCGTATATTTGCTATCAAGCCTGGCCCAGATGAATGGCTTGACCCACAAGCTATTGGAGCAAGTCATCAGAATAACTGAATCAGAATTTAAAATCGAAATATAAAGCAGAGAGAGTAACTGAGAGGTTAAAATATCAGGGCGATCTACTGAGAAATCGCACCATACTTTGTTTTAGTGACCATGATCTTTTAAGGAAGGAATGAAAGGTATTTTGTACCTCTCCTGGGCAAGTAGCCAAACCTTTGCTTTCCTAAAGGCGCACATATTTTACCACGAGGGGACTAGTTATTTACTTTCTGAGTGGAGTTTGCAGTGGATAGCCCTGAAAATAACTCATAACCAAGTGTTTTTGTTTCCAAGAGTTAGGCCCAGAATACTGTGGACACAGAAAATCTATTGTTTGATCAAGGCCGGTATGAAGCTTTCTAGTGGGAATGAGGGAGTTGATGATTGAAAAGGACAATGCTTTCTGCCCCGTTGTGACTACCTGGGGATTAGAAAGGGCAGCATTTTGGGATGTTCGGAATGTGGAATGTGGAGAGCTATCCCTGGCTTTCAGCCATCAGAGGTAGGGACTCACTGGGGAAATGTTGGTGAGGATTGAATAGCTTTATTAGATTTGCCCCTGATTTCGTGCACTAAACCCACTTCGGAAAGATTAAAGAATACATTTTAATCAAATTTTGGATAATGAAAAAAGAATATAATTGAGTTACCACATATATTCATTTAATTTACACAAATTCAACACTTGAACTTCAGCAAAAAATGTTATAAAAATTGAAAAAACCTAATTGTATATTTTCTAACGTTCTACTATATAGTGTGTACTACCTTATACATTACATATTTACAAATGCATATCGCTATTCACGTTGTACACACACAAACCAATGCATATTGAATAGTTACTAAATAGTTACTAAGAAAAGATTGACAGGGGCTGGCCCGGTGGTGTAGTGGTTAAGTTTGCATGCTCCGCTTCAGTGGCCCCGGGGTTCGGATCTGGGTGTGGACCTAAACACGGTTCATCAAGCCATGCTGTGCCGGCATTCCACATGTGAAGTGGAGGAGGATTGGCACAGGTGTTGGCTTGGGAACAATCTTCCTCAAGCAAAAGGAGGAAGATTGACAACAGATGTTAGCTAAGGGCCAATCTTCTTCACCAGGAAAAAAAAAAATTGACAGATTTGAAAATATGCAATTTTATATTTCTGTGTGATTAGAATAACTAAAATAGAAGGAAAATATCTAAATGTGAAATGCTTATATTTGATATCATAAAAGTGTAAAGAGATTAATATCTTCAGTACATAAAAAGTACTCAAGTGTATAAGGAAAACTGTAAGATTTCAACAGATGGACGGGTAAATAACACGAATAAACAATTTGCTGAGGGGAAAAGGAAAAACCACTTAGGGAAATTTTCCCTCACTGGTATTCAAATAAACAGAAATGAAAACAATTCGACATTTCATTTATCCCTGGTAAAGAAATTAGGACATTTAAAAGGGAATGGTAACATTCCAAAATTCTATTTAGAGCCCATGCATTGCTTATAGCATTATAAATTCTCAGGCACATTTTGGATGTAGGATGGAGAAGAATTGCTGGAAGTCTAAGTGCTTGCCTTACTTAGAGCATTTATAAGAAAAGGGGCCCCCAGCAGTTCTCTCTGGATAATTTGTCATGGTTCATGAGCATCCAGTAGAACCACACCCTGTTCTTTGCCCACAGTCAAAGGTACCAGGGGTCAGTGCAAGAATCAAAGGTAAATATTATACAGTGGATGTGAAAGAAGCTAACAGCCTCTAATATCTTGGTGAAAAACTTTTCCCAGTTCAGGTCTCCATATTAGAAAGTAACAATGTGACCAAATCAGATTCTTTTTACTGGCAAGTGTGAATGCAAATGTGATGTCACATTAATGTTGTACCAACTTGGTTAGGCCATGGTACCTTGTTATTTGGTCAAATACCCATCTAAATGTCTCTGTGAACATTGTTTTTTAGATGAGACTAACATTTCAATCAGTAGACTTTGAGCAAGCAGATTACACTCCTTAACATGGTGGGCCTTATCTAATCAGTTGAAGGCCTTAAGAAAAGAAAGACTGAGGCCCCCTGAGGAAGAGGGAATTATTCCTCCAGACAGCTTTCAGACTTGAGCTGCAGAATCAACTCTTCCTTGGGTCTCCAGCCTGCCAGCCTGTTCTGCAAATTTTGGATTTGCCAGCTCCCACAATCACATAAGCCACCAATTTCTTAAAACAAATCTCTCTATATATATCCATATATAGACATATCTATATCTCCTATCAGCTCTGTTTCTCCGGAGAATCCTAACTAATACAGCTAGGGTGGATCGCTTGAGAGCAGGTTAACTAATACTATAACCTTCCTATGTGAGCTGTTCTAAAAGAGAAAAATCTTAGATGCATAGGGCCTCTGGAGTAATTTACAAATGAGATGTAGATAATTTGTGCTCCCCATTCCACTCTGTTCTTACTACCAATGTAGAAATCCATGTAATGATTGTTCTTATAGATCAAATAATTCCATATCTGAAAATTGTGACTAGATTATAGAAGTGTTCATTAACCATACATCCCATACCTGAAAATCTATTTTGAAATAAATAATCAAGCATCTCATTACCTCACTTTTTTCATGGTCGTGCATCGATCGGCTATGTAGATCAATCACATAGTTGCTGGTACCAGACTGAAGCACACCAGTAACTTCCTAGTTTCAGAGATTGAAAGACATTTCAGACTCAGGTCTAAGTCATAATTTGCTCAGACTTCTGCCTTCAGAGTACAGAGTCTCCATCCACTATATATTAACATCCTTTTGCCATGACAATTTACTGCTTCATAGATTCATATGGATACCATCTATTTTTCTGCATGTTCTGCAAATATGTCAACCACAGTATAACTTTTTCTATAGGCTTTTTACAGACATCATTAGATTTCAGAAATGGATGGCTTCTGTTTAATGGTGCTATTTTCTCTGTGGTTACTGTCTCAGCTCCATATAAACCCTCTATCCCTCCTCTGCCATCTCTCCATTATGAATATTTCCCATTTGTGCCTCATTGGACCATTGCTGTTTAACCATTGCTCCATGTCTTGTCTATCCCTATGTGGGTCCCAACACGCCAGAGGCTCCAAATAGGCAGTGAAAAGCATATTCACTGAAGATGAGTCACAGACCAAGTTGATAAGAGAAGTGCACTACCTTAATCATATGGTTGTTTTCTGAAGAGATATTAAAATATAGTCCTCAGTAAGTCACTTGCCAATGAATTTTCTTTCAAATGCAGTAAATGTATTTCTTCGGCAGCCTTCAACCATATTTCAATCTAATGAAATCCACTCCACTCTAGAAGGCATTACTTAAAGTTGGACAATCCAGGAAACAATTCTAATGAATGAAGATGTGTTATTTTTAATACTGGTACCGGTCCCATAATTTGAAAATAAATATTAGAAACATTTCGTTTAAAAAAATTACAATGTCATTTGCTATATACACTTCAGAAAGCGAATGTCATTTTTCCATTGCGTCTTTGTAATAACATACAGTTTGCTGTTAAAAAATTAGACTCCTTAAGGTAGTTTTGTTTTCACATTTTGCATTTGTTCAGGGAATTAATACCAAAAGTTTAAATAGGTGCTTTTTCCTTAACATCTTCTATACATTAAAACTTTTAATCGTTGAATTAAGTGTACAAGGGCTTAGGTCAGACGGGACACTATTAAAAAGCAAATTAAAGCCAATTCTCATTTCTCCATATAGTCATGGGGAAGCCAAAACTAAGAGTCTCATTAAATCTAACAGACTCATTTTAGCCATTAGTTTCAACCTCCTTCTCCTACCAAACCTCTGGCCAGGGCTGCTTAATTAACTCATTTGGCTTTTCCCCCTTTTCTTTCTCAAGCCTTCCCTCTGGGGCTAATGAGTAGCCACATGTCTAGTAGGTAGACAGCAGGAGGGAGGAAATGGATAATCAGCCCCATGAAGAGCAGATATTCTTTCCCTGAACTTCTATTTCATAGACTGCTGAAATGGAGCAAAGACCTTCAAGTCGCAAAACTTTAGCCAATAATTCAGCATTTGCAGAAAGTTGCTACATTTTCAGAGTTTTTAGTCTTGGAAAGTTTCTCAATGCATGCTGTTCCTTTCGTTTACAGTCTTTTTCTCTTTGTGCCCAGAAAATACCCATTTATCTCCATAGTCCTATGTAAGGCATTAGCTGAGCATCTCTCAGACCCTACTGTCTAGTGTTAACCCCACACTAATCAGCATCTCCACGTTCCCTGTGCAGATTTTCATTTGACAAGAATGTATTGATTGCCCTCCTTGTGGAAGGCATTACAGCACTCACTACATTATGGTCTTAATTTTTTTAGTAAATATCTTTACTCAAGTATTATATGAAAAGAGAAAAGTGATAAATCTTAACACTATAGATTGATGAATCATCAAAAAGTGAAAACACTTGTGTAACTAGCACTTGTATCAGCAAAGAAGACGTTGTCAACGTCCTAGAAACTCCCTCCCTGTCGCTAGCTGCCTCTCCTTCCCGAAAACAATCATAGACCTGGCTTTTCCCATGAATTAATTTCCCCCCATTTTTGAACTTTATATAAAGTATATACTCTTTGATGTCTATTTTCTGCTCCAAGATATGTTTGTAAGATTCTCACATAGGGTTTGATCATTTTCATTGTCGAATAGTGTACCATTGTATGCATAGAGAATTTATTTATGAATTCTAGTATGATGGCATTTAGATTTTTTCAATTTTTTTTTTTTTACTATGGCAAATAGTGCTGTTATGAACACTGTTGTGCATATCTTTAGGTGTACATATGTTCACATCTCTGTGGGGTATATACTTGGGAGTAGAATTCCTGAGGTACCGGGCATGCTAAGGACGAGCTTTAGTAGATACCGCCATACACGTTTGCAGTGTTGTCAATTTACGCACACCCAGCAGTACATGAGAGCTCCAGCTGTCCCCTTCACATGCTCGGCAACACTTGCTCTTCTCTTCTCCTTTCATTTTAGCCATCCTGCTGTGTGTGCATCAAGTGGTATGTCTGTGTGGGTTTTATTTTGCATTTCTGTGACCACTAATGAGGCTAAGTGGCTTTTCTTACATGTACTTGCCATGATGGAGCTCAGAGCAGGCTGCCCCAAGATGTGCCGCTCTGGTATGTGGATTATTTCCCGCTAAAGACAATAAAGGCTCAGAAGACTCTGGAAGAACATATGACCTTCATTGAAACTGCCTAAAAGAATTTAACATAGAAGGCCTGTTCCAGGAAGAAGCTAATACCATATAGCTGTAGTATACTGTAAAATAGGTGTGACAAGAAAGGCAACAAGCCCATCTTATGGAAATCCTGTCTCTTGGGCACCTTCTCTGCAGGTGGTCCAGTAAACAGTCGTCTAACAAACATTTGCATTTCCATCTCCATGTTAATTGTCTTCCTCCCCTCTGAAATCCCAAACCACCACCCCCAACATCCTCCTTTGCCTTTAGCTGAATATACTAAAGCAAGCAGGTTTGGCCAAATGGCTGAGTTGTTTAGCTTTTCCTGAGTTTCTCCCATGTATACATGTTATCAAACTTTGTTTGATTTTCTCCTGCTAACCTGCCTTTTTAATTATTTGACCAGCCGTAAGAACCTTAGGGAAAAGGGGGCAGGAGGAATTCTCTCTTTTCCCCCAACAACCCTTTTACACATTCTCTTTTGTGAAACGTCTGCTTAAGTTTTTGCTAACTTTTTATTGTATCTCCCATTCTATCATATATGTAATTTATATATATTTTTGATAATATCACAAATATCTTCTTCCATGCTCAGAGGTTTGCATTTTCACTCATTATACTAGTATGTTTTGTATTATTTGTAATATGGTCCATTTTTCGTTTTCTTACTTTATATTAATGCTTATTGTGATCTACTTAAGAATTGTTGCTTACTTCTAAAGTCATGAGTGTGTTTCTGTCTTTTGTATTCTAGAAGTTTTAATGTTTACCTTTTGCACTTAAATCTAGAGTCCATCAGGATTTATTTTTGTACATAGTGTGATGTAGAGTCAAGTTCCAATTTTTTCCGTTATGAATATCCAATTGTATTAGCAACATTTACTGAAAGACTATTCATTCTCCACTACACTACAGTGAAACCTTTGTCATAAATCAAATGTGAGTCTATTTCTGGATTCCCTTATGTCTTCCATTGGCCAGTTTATCTATTCTTGCACCAATACCCACACTAATCTAACTTCTACAGCTCAATAAAAGGTATTGATATCTTATTTTGTAAGTCCTCTGGCTTGGTTCTTCGTTATGTTGTCTTAGCTATTCTTTGCCCTTTGCATTTCCATACAAATTTTAGAATCAGCTTGGCAATTTCTAAAAAAACTTGATGAGATTTTGATTGAGATGGTACTAAATCTACAGATCAATTTGGAAGAATTGGCTTTTTAACAGTATTGTAGCTTCCAATCAACACATGTGGTAAATACCTCCATTTATTTAGGTCTTCTTTAGTTAAATTTATAGTGAGATATTTGTTTAAATGCAATTGCAAAGTCTATTTTTATATTTCATTTTTTAAAACTTTATTGCTGGTATAAAGAAATACATTGATTTTGTATTCATTGTCTTCAATGACCTTGCTGAGTTCATTTTTTTACATTTCATTTACATTTTACAGTTCATTTAATTACAATAATTTATCTGTAGGATCTTTTGGATTACCTATGTATATAGTCATATCATTTTAAATAATGTTTGTGTTATTTATTTCTGCATAATTCTTATACTTTTTTTCTCCTTGAATTATTATAGTGGATAGGACCTCCAGTACAAAATTAAACAGCAGAGGTTTAATTAGGTTAGGTTAAACTCTAACCTTCTTGATTCATTCTCAAACTTGAGAGGGAAGAATTTCTATATATCACCACTGAACAAAAGGTTTGCTCTGGTTTTCTTGTAGATACCCTCTATCAGATTAAGAAAATCCCCACTTATCCCCAGTTTACAATGTTTGTTGGTTTCATAAATGAAGGCTGAGTTTTGTAACAGACTTTTACTATAACTATTGAGAATATCCTAGGCTACTCCCTTCTTTTCTGCAGATGGAGAATTTAAGTGATTATTTTTTAAATGTTAAATGATATTTGCATTCCTATAATAAACACATTTTGTTTGTGATATGCTATCCTTTTAAAACACTGCAAGACTTAATTTGTTAACATTTGATTTAAAATGTTTACGTCTAAATTCACATGAGAATGGCCTGTCATTTCACATTTTTGCAACATCATTGTCCAGTTTCATATCACTATCTGGACCACGTGTAGATGTGTTTCACTTATCTCTCTTTTTTTTTAATTTGTCACCTTTCTTGGACACTGGTATCTCTAATTGAATACAAGACTTGTAAAGGCTTTACATCAATGCTATTTTCCTTAGGTGATTCCTTTTAGTTTCTGGTAGTCAGGTAGATGAAGACTAGATAACATTAATACTCTCAGTGTTTTAGCTGATTTAAGGGTGGGTTGCAGTCTTTGTAAATTCTGATATACTTGTGTTTTGTCTTTACTTCCACAATGTAATCCTTCAGGGATACCCACTGAAAGCCCGGCCTGTTTACCAGAAGCTGTCCACACTGAAATTCAGTTTTTAGCTCTCCGGTGTTGAGAACTGTCAACATCTTTGTATAGCTTTTCAGCCTTTTAGGAGCAACTGTTTTGCTAAGCTTCTCCATCTCTTGGCCTGAGACACTTCTGAACGGATGAATGCTTTGAGGGGAAAAGAAGCTCAGCTGTTGGGCTCCCTTCTCTATCCTTCTTTTCCCTCCAGGATCTTGGGCTCTCAGTTACTGGCCGCTTTGGTAGCACTGAATACCATTTGAATTCTCTAACCCCAAAGACGGTCATAATCTCTACTCAGTATTTTTGCTTTAGCTTGGCTTCTCAGCCTTTCTGTCCACCCCGCTTATGAACTGACAAACGTCTGGAGGGGAAACATGATGTAGAATGTTTGACTCACTCTCATGAGCACCACTTCCCTCTGGAATACTGGCTGCTAAAGTCGTGGTTGCCTTGGTAGCTCTCAGATACCTTTAAACAGAGGTTTTTTTTTTTTCTTACTCCAGCTAATCAAGTTGTTTTTAGTGGGAGAATTGTTCTTCTGCAAGCTAGACCACCATAACCTGAATTAGAATTACCAATTAAGATTTGAAATAAGAAAATTACTTCTGCGTCACTTATTAGCGAACTTCTTGCCTCTAAACCTTAGTTTCTACATTTATAAAGCTCATAAAGCTTTTTGGAATCAGACATTTCTTTCAAGCCTAAATTTCAGCGGTCGGGGAGTCTTGCTGGACTCTAGAAATTCTAGTCTGTACCGAATATCACTCCCCCATGTCTACCTTCAGAATGGAGTTCATCTTTTCTTAAGGATACCTCCGTAATCTTGAGTCTGTTTCCTTCAAACAGAAGCAGGCCCATAATACGCGCGTGCGCGCACACACACACACACTCACACACACACACACACACTCCTAAGCACAGACACAGGCTGTATCTTAATATCCCCTCTAAACAACCTAGAACAGAATGGGTGCATGTGTGTGTGTGTTTAGATACCAAATAGGCATCATAAAGCAATAAAATCAATAAATAAAATTTCAGGTCCCAGAGTCCATATCCCCTGCCCCCCAGGAATCTCCTCTCAGCCATGTCTGTCTTTAGGCTCCAACGTACATCTCTGTGGCAGTAGCCAGCTCTCTTC
This sequence comes from Ceratotherium simum simum, assembly GCF_057802395.1. NCBI lineage: Eukaryota > Metazoa > Chordata > Mammalia > Perissodactyla > Rhinocerotidae > Ceratotherium > Ceratotherium simum. Next base: position 15,472,093 of record NC_141926.1, read on the forward strand.
CCCACTATGGGCTCACCTGAGCATTCCTCTTCTGTGCAAAGTTAGGTCCTAACTACCCGCAGTACCACAGACATGAACAAAACAGTTTTCCTTAGAGGAAACAGAATATTGGAAAAGAACCTCATCCATTAACAGGATAACTTTCTACATTACGCTGAGCGATTTCACTTGTCTGTTTCTGGAATCTCCATTTCACAATCAAGTCTTTACTTGAATCTAACTTAAATTCCTATGAAAGTTTTATTGCCCTTCCCCACCTCCAAACAAAGGAACAGTCTACTCTCAAAGGTAAATTCAAGTCTCCACTATCAGGAAAACATTTTTATTATCTAAAGCACAACTCTTGTCCTAGTAAATTTAATTTAAGGCAATTTTCCCATTGCTGGGCATTAAAATGTCAGTAAATACTGGGATCCAGTCAAAACCAGGGCATCCCATTACATCATAGATTTACTAAGAGGATGAAGGAAATAAAATAATCTCACTCAAGACACTAGGTGGCTGCTCATGTGTTTCCTTGAGGTCACCTTGTACCATCAGCACTCAATCCAGACAGAACCTGGCATATTTCTTATTAAATGAGAAATAATCCATGCAAGAACTCAGACTAATTTTGTGGACCTGTGCTCTTTCCACAGCACCCAGTTATTAACCTTGGCCTCTTACCTGGCAAATGAATGTGCCCAGAAAGACACACCCATTCAAAGGACCTAAAGGCTGAGTCATTTTTTAGTGAACTCGTTAAATGTTTCCGTGAAGAAAGTTGGTTAACTCAATGCACCAAAATCACATTCCAGGTTGAGAAACAGTTTGACATTAGTTATGTGTCAGGATGTTGAAAGGCCACTCCGCAGGCTGGTAGCTAGCTTATGAATTGACTCTATTAACCTAAAAATAAAGAGCCTAAATGAAAGGCAGAGAGGCATTTATTTTGAGATCAAAGAATTGCAATTAGGGGTACATAGATTCGGGTAGCAACACGAATAGTGTCCCACTAGAGAGTAAGAGGCAAGGGCTTATAAGGCAAAAGAAGGAGGTTTGCATTACAAAGAATGTTAATTGGGATTGTTGGCAGAAAGCTAATCTTGGCTAAACATAATTGATTGCGAAGGCTACGTAGCTAGAAGTCCGTTTCTGTGACGAGCTGCAGGTTTCTTGCAGCGTTACACAGTTCAAAAATTCACGTTCTGCCCGATGAGGACGTGCATAAGACCCATTTCCTTAATGGCTTCCCGGCTCCCTTTTCAAGCCCTTAGAAGTAAGTGATCCTGCTTTGTTTCACATTTCACAGCTCTATTCAATCACACTCTAAAATCAAGGAAAAAATCCCTGTAGCTATATTGTTTTGATATGAATTGACAAGGATGAATAACTATAAGGACGTAATTAAGTACCTGGCTTAAAAAAAGAAAAAAGAGACTCTTATGGGGACGTCAGTGTTGACAGGTAGGAAAATAAAGTGCCCCCACTCACCACCTGATGGAGATACACCCCCAGTTCCTTCAACATGGAATGTTTTAGCTATGGGCAAAACTGAGGATTTTTAAAAATTTTCTTAAGTGGGTAAAAAGTATGAGAAACCAAGTAAAATAGTCATAGATTATAAATTAGAATCATTTTTAGAATCCATCTGCCCTACTTTTCTCTACTTCTTACACAACTTTGGAGTGTAATTTATTATTTTAAAGATGTGATTTAACATAATGGGCTCTGGAAACAAGCTGCTAGAAGTTTAACTTGGTTAACTTAATTTTTAGCATCTAGTAATTAAAAATGGATTAATGCTCTTGCCTTCTTCTTTATTTAGTTTTAATATGCTTAAATAGGGCAAATTAAGTAGTCAGGTGACCTAACCTTATAAGCACTCTGTTCTGTAAGAAGATCAGTTGAGTCTTCATGGGCCAGTCTGTCCTGTGTTTGAGGACGTGTCATCCTGTAAACAAATTGGTCCTTTAACTCTGGGCGGGGAGAGTTGTGATTCTCTGGTCATTGAGTACAATATCTTCCAAAATACAAATACGACAAAATAAATCAACTAGACATAGATTAAAGATAACAATCCCCCTAATAGCTAGAGGCAGTTAACGTCTATTTCCTTGTAACATTTTTGCTAATTCACAAATGCAAAATGATTGGTATGGTAAAAAGAGAACAGGCTTTCTTACATAACAACAGTTATGACAAGAAATACTGATACCCATGACTTGTGGGGGCAGCCATGTTGAGCATCCTGAGGGCAGCATTAAGATTAAAAAACAAGTTGGCTTATCTCTTCATTAAATCTAATTCAGTCTGCTTTTCAGGGATAAACTCTAGAGCTCTTGGGCATACTCCAATAATTCTACATTTGGCATCTACTTATCCTGCTTCACAGTCTGTTGGTATTCCCCATCAAGGAGCGTGGCTGTCAGGCACTTTCTCTAACGTATCCTATGGTTGGACTGGCTAACCATGAATGGCAGATCTCAGCCTTCTTAGCTTTGTAGAGTTTAGATCAGTGATGACAATTAGAGTATAAAACACAAAGCAATTGCTGCCCAGAAAATTATTTTTCTTTTGTGGATTCTAAGGCCAAATCTGGGGTCAGTAAGTAAAATAATTCGTCAACAAATTTTATGGGTATATGAAGGGAAAGTGCCACCATGGATAACATATATTTTCCATCTCATATCTAAAGAGTTATTTACAAACAAATATTTGGGGTCATCCTAAAGAAGTATAGTTTGTTTTTGTTTTTTCGTTTTTTTTTGTTGTTGTTGTTGTCTTTACTGAGGAAGACTCGCCCTGAGCTAACATCTGCTTCCAATCTTCCTCTTTTTGTATGTGAGTCACCACCACAGCATGGTCACTGACAGACGAGTGGTGTAGGTCAGTGCCTGGGAACGGAACCTGGCTGCTGAAGCGGAGTGCACTGAACTTAACCACTAGGCCCTGAAGCTGGCCCAAAGAAGTATAGTGTTTTAAATAGGCCAGCAAACAGCAAATTTTTTAGCAAGCTTAAGTTCAATAAATAAATAAATAAGCATTATTTGTTAAATAAATATTTATTCTCTTTCCTTTTAGCTAAAAGATCAAAGAGCAATAAACGTTCACTACAATTTTATTGAATGCAATTGTCTACTTGCTGAAGACAGCCTTATCAAAGTGAAAATCATAATTAGGTACTTCACTATTATAGTGTACTTGTTTTAGTTCAAAATTATTTATGTAAAGTAATATATATATATATTTTTTTCAGATTTGGAAGGATCTGGCAGGGTTAGCGTGTGTTACAGATGAATGTGTGAAAATCTGTAGATTTGCAGATATATGCCAAGCATTGAATTTTTTTTTATGGGCCCTACTCATCTGGAATCACTTGAATGAAAATATCAATTTGGATGTCAGTCTGGTGGCACAAGCGGTTAAGTGTGTGTGTTCTGCTGCAGGGGTCTGGGGTTCACTGGTTCAGATCCCAGGCACGCACCAATGCACCGCTTGGAAAGACACGCTATGGCGGTGTCCCATATAAAGTAGAGGAAGATGGGCACGAATGTTGGCCCAGGGCCGGTCTTCCTCAGCAAAAAAAAAAGGAGGATTGGCAGATGTTAGCTCAGGGCCGATCTTCCTCACAAAAAAAGAAAAAAGAAGAAAATATCAATTTGTCTTCTCTGTAGGTAACAGTTAAGAGAAGAAGCAAATGAATCAATTCTTAGTAGGGTATCTAAATTCTGAGGGTGTCTCCTATTGACATGATAGCATTCCATAACAACTTGATGATTCTACTCAGTTAGACCAAATACATATATTCATTTTGATAACAATCTTCAATTCTAAATTTTTCTTTAGGTTTTCCTTCCTTTGAAGTCATATTTATATGTTACGGTTTGAAAAACGAGGGCCAGCCCCATGGCTTAGCAGTTAAGTGCGCGCTCTCCGCTACTGGCGGGGTTCGGATCCCGGGCGAGCACCAACGCACCACTTCTCCGGCCTTGCTGAGGCTGCCTCCCACATACAGCAACTAGAAGAATGTGCAGCTATGACATACAACTATCTACTGGGGCTTTGGGGGAAAAAAATAAATAAATAAAATTATAAAAAAAAAATGAATTACTGTTCTGAACAAAAAACTAGGGTGAGGAATAAAATATATGTTAATGATTTGTTTCCCAACACATCATAAAAGCTAATTTGATAATCTCTCTTCTTAATGTGACTTAAAAGTAAGTACCTCCATTAAGGAAAAGCTTTATAATAATTAAGCAGGGCAAGCATCACTACTTAATTACAGGAGAAATGGAAGGTATTATAGTAGACAGGAGGGGAATATGAATATTTAAGCACCATTACTTTCTTTGAAGCTATTTTCTGAACACATGTTTAGTATGCGATCTAGAAAAACGTTCTTTCAGAACTCAGGTGTCTCCCTTCTGCTTGTATACATTTATTATTATTATTATTACATTAATTGCAATAAGATAGATAGTAAGGATCTACTCCTTGGCGCAAATTTTGTATATATTAAATAAAGACATAGAGATATGCATGTAGCCGCAAAAATTTTAGAATTAACTAGTTTTATTGGGCCGGCCCTGTGGCTTAGCCGTTAAGTGCGCACGCTCCGCTGCTGGTGGCCCAGATTCGGATCCCGGGAGCGCACTGACGCACCGTTTCTCCCGCCATGCTGAGGCCGCGTCCCACATACAGCAACTAGAAGGATGTGCAACTATGATGTACAACTATCTACTGGGGCTTTGGGATAAAAAAATAAATAAATAAAATTAAAAAAAAAAACTAGTTTTATTAAGGTAATTGGTTTCAGTACATATCTTTGTAGTTAAGGGAGCTTTGATAAATTGAGCTTAATTGGAGCACAGAAAATAAACGTTAGTGCTCTCAAAGAGTATGCAATCATCTATCAAAATTCCTTCATAGCAACAGCTCTTTTTCCCTCATTTGAGAGAGTCCTTAAGCACCAACAGTTGGCTGCTAAGTATTTGCATATGAGAATATTTGATCTCTACAATCTATATAAAGATATGCCAAAACTATGAATTTCATATGATGAACTTTCATAACCAGGTGCATTTATTAAGCACTCATATACGAGGTGTCGTACGAAAATTGTATACTAAATACAATTATTAGATGCAGTATTGATTGAACAAAGTGATGCTGAGTGAATGTAAATGAAAAATTGAGATTTGTCCCTGAACTCCTATTTTAAGTACTACAGATTTGAAGTTCATTTCAATTGATGAGACACAAAAAAAATGACTCTCTGTTAGGAGTCAGAAGACTACACTTGAAATCACCTCTTTCGGGCTGTGTTAATTTAGGCAGGCTACTTAACCTTAGTCTCAGTTGTCTCACATTTTAAGTAATAATTATACTATTTACCTCTTGATACAGACGTGATAATTGAACAAAAGTGTTTTGAAAAGTATTTTCCATACAACAGGGGCTTCATAATTTAATTTTTCCATTCTTGGCAGAGACAGCATCATGGTGTAGAACAAAAAGTTATCTATCTAAGGTCAGCAGTGGGTCACATGCTCAGAAAACCTTATTTGTATAGGTCATGTGACTACCTTATTATCTTTTTTTTTAGTTAGAAGTACGGTTGGCTTCAAAACAAATACACCAACGCCTTGTCTACTCACTGTTTGTTATTGATCAATTCAGAGATATTATTTATAGTTACTGGAGTCATTCTAGAGCATCTTGGGATGCATTCAGCCTGAGTCTAGATCAGTTCAGATGAGAAGTACACTACTGGCAGAGATTCTCATTTTCTGTACCAACAGTTTCATAAAAGCACACTCTCACACAGCTACCCGGAATAAAAACGTTGTCTTAAGTTTCAGGATAATTTTGTACTTCATTTACGTATCTCAAAAATTGTATAGTGCTTTGCCTTCTTGTTGGTCAAAATTGACTCTCTGCTGGATTTGTTTAGAAATACAGTGACATGGATGCTTCATAATTCAGACATGTTCTTAGGTGTGCATGCATGAGAGATTGTGAATCTTTTCTGAAGCTGAGGCTTTGTGTCCACAAAATAATTGTGCCGTTTCTTGAAAGCCATGACTCCATTCGGCTTCTGGTGGGGAATACACAGAGTCTTCCTTTGCCATCTGCTCTACCTAAGTTGGGTTCTGAAAATCTGAATTTCATGAATAAATCAATGGTGAACATTTTGTTTCCCAGTTTTCAATGCTGTATCTTCAGATTCCTATAATGTTAGCTAAAAAGGTAAAAAGATTTTTAAGTCATTGGGAGCCATACAAATTTGGGTTTCAGGAGCCCTGCAACGTCAAAGTTTCCTATCTGAGAGAGCGGCTTATTCAATCTCCACAGCAATTTCCATGCCGTAGTCCAATGACTTCATTAAAAGAAAACCAAAGCTTCATTTTCCCCTAAATCAGTGTTTCTTAGCTTCTCTAGTGATAACTCAAAACAACAAAGGCATGCCCTTGGAAGACTACAGGAGAATTCATAGGCAAACCCTCAGCTGCAGTCACGAAATCTCTTAGAAACTTCATGTGTGATTTTGTTTTAATTAATGTAATATTTTTCCTTCTCTATCATGTCGTATATTTGTTGCAATATATTAACTAGTATTTAAAATCACCAGTTAAGTCACTTAATTTTATTTCTCCTGAATCTCTGTGAAAGTTGATAATTCGGGAAATTTCCTGTCGCTCCTCCAGCACGCTTTTATTCTGTTGCCTTCTCCCTACTCTCACCCTCAGCATCCCATTGTATATTTCTAGACATACGTGCAAGCTCATTTTGAGAAGTAAAACCCTGAACTTTTGACATTCCATGGCATAAATATGAAGAATATTTTTCATATTGATTACTTCCTCCATTTCATCAATGACCCTGATTTGCAAAGTTCAAGTCATAATCTTTCCTGACAAATGTGATGGAATGTGGCCAGAACAATCTTCTCTATGACTTGAATAAACATTTGAAATATTCTGTTTTTTAAATAGCCCTGTCATCACAGCAGCCAAACTAATAGCAAATGACCTGATCATTTCCGTGTTTAAGACAAAAGTCTCAAATTCCTTTCTGCAGGTGGTTGATTCTCACTAGTTTAAAAATACTAGCTAATTATTTTAAAGTGTTTCATGATTTAAAAATATCTCATGAGGTTAGCACTTTGAGACTGAAGCAGGTAGGCATAATTTGATTGGCAGACAACCTCTTCCTTGACCCTTACAGGTTGGAAAAAAATAGATCTAAACTTAGAAGACTCAAGCTTTGCCAATTATTAGCTGTGTGATTTTAGGCAACTTATTTAACATCTTTGAGTTTTAATTCTCTAATTCATAAATTTTAGATGAGAAAACCTACCATATCTACCTTAATAGATATTATGAGGACAAAATGGGATATTTATATTCCATTCTAAAACTAAAATATACCTATGTGAAATGACATCTGTGTATCAGTCTGTTGAGATGTGAAAGTGTGGTTCAGGATACTGTCATTGATTAAACAATAATGCCTCTGAATTACTCATAAGTTACCGCTACCTCTGGAAGGACAAAGTAGGCCATGAGATTTCCTGGGTTCAAATCCAAATACGCCATTTATAAGCTGTATAGCCTTAAGCAACTTGCTTAAATTCGCTAGGCCTCAGTTTCCTCATATGAAGGTGCAGATAGAATAAAACATACCATCTGGAGGCGTGTTGATGAACCATGATAATGTACATAATAGCCAATAGTGACCAGTATAAATAAGTTCCTAGTAAACAGTAGCTATTAACAATCAACAGTAGTAATAGTAGTAGTAATAAAATGGCATCTGTTTTTGAGTAACAAATAACCTTCTTTCCAAAGACTAAAAAAAAATACTCTTCTTCATAGAGATGATTAAATGCTATTCTCATAATCAAAGAAGAGTGGGATTCCAGGGAGACAACTGAGCCATCAGATTTAATAAGATATAGAAATATAGTGTTCAGGATAGAGTGATAGAACTACAAAATTGTACATTTCCAGCCTACCTTTACAGTATTTTAGAGGGAAATAAATTTATTTTCTAGAAAGCAAATGGAGATAACACTGCACGCAAGATTGTAGTTGTAGCAAAAATATGGGCAAAGTTCAGGACGATGAAGGCAGAGAGCCTCAACTCTACTGCCCACCCCAGTCAAGTGGTCATTTACTGTATTCCTGACTGCAATAAAACCGGTATATAGTTTACATATTTATATAGAATATAGCTCTATAAAAGATACCTAGAGGAACATGAACTCTTTCTTCAGTTCCTCCTCTCTAAGGAACTGGCAAGAGTCCATAGCAGGTGTAATTAAGCAAACATTACCTAGATTCTCAATTCACTTAATCTTTTAGAAGTTTCTGCCACTATTCTCCAGATCCTTATTGCTAAATTTTGGTCTTGGCTTATATATTTGCTTAAATATTTATTAATTGGGAGATGGAAAATAGAAGATTCTCCTTTCTAACATCTCTGAAAAACTCTCACCTTGCCCATGGATTGCTGCATGGCATTCTCAACTGGACCTGCTCTTTCAACATTCTCTGCAGGAATCAATATTCATCATTTCCCCATTAGGGAGAAAGTGGCTGACATGGTTAAAGTCACTTTGCTGGAAAAAGTCTCCTTCCTACTTGGAAGTGAGAATAATGTCATCTTCCTATTTGCACAGAGTGATAACATTTAAACGTCACATTGCTATCTTTTGGGGAAAAGTGAGTTGAATTTAGTGTTAAATCAAACCATGTGTAATATGGTTTGGCTTACACAAGGGTGACGTTAATATTTAAGACTGTGCCCGAGAAAACGGCTATGGGAAATGTCGTGAGGGGTCCTAAGTTGAGAGGTGTGCCCTTTTGCAAACGTCATGTTCCTTTCCTTATTCCTCACTCTCCTCACCACCCGAGGTCTCTCTCTCTAATTAAAGATATTCACACACTATAAAAGCCATTAAGCCAAATTCTATGGCATATTAACCTACTTTCAAGGCCTATCAACTTTTACAGGAAGTCTCTGTATCACTCCAAGGGTGGAATCCTACTTTTTCTCTATTTGCTATTGTTTAATGTTCCCAGAGGTAAATCCTCTCCCACATCAGAAGCCATTATTACAGTTACGGAATGCAAAGAGACTTGGATGGCTTCAACATGATCTTGATTTTTCCATTTGAGATCTACTTTGATTCCTTTTCAGGAAGCAACTGAGAGCCTGAAATTGCCACTTCGTCTAAGAAACTTGTGATTTTAGACATGAAAATACTATTTTTTTTAAAAGCACAGTGCCTTAGAGAAGAACATGCTGACTCCAGCTTGAGACATTTGAGCTTCTTGATGAGCATTTGATCAGAATCCTCCTTTTCTATCTCACTTGGAGATAGTGATGCTGCTCAGTTCTTAACCTCAGTGCTTTACTCAGCTTTCTCTGTGCATTTTTCTTTTAATGGACTTGTAGTAATTACTCTGTTTACCTTAATATATATAGCACATGCTGCACTCATTTTATCCAGTCATTTATTAATGGGCCTATTTCCTCTTGCGTATTTCTATTTCTTAACACGTTAGTAAAAGTCATTCTTCTTCCCTCCACCTCATGCAGCTGACATAAACTCATTGTTTCTTCCTCTGACTGCACTTAGCTTTTTCCCACACATTTTAACCAACTGTGAATTCAAATTGGCGTGTTATTCCCAACCATGCTCCTTTCTGATACTCTACTCCCAGTAAAACCAACAGTTGATTTTGTAATAATCTTTAAAAACAAAACAAAACAAAAGAAGCTATTACCAATGTTTAAATATTCACCAAGAATCAGGAAGCTTTTGGCACACTGACTTGATTTTATTTGACTAAAATATGGATCTCGTTGACGGATCCTAATGAATTTGTCCACTCATAGGATATGATCATTATCATGTTCAAAGTGGACCCACTAAAAGTTTAAAGGCTAAAGAGACCTGTGAACAGAGATTAATCAGTCAACGTTCCAAAACAGAGTGCAAAACAAGCTCAAATCCAGTTCAACAACACTAATATTGAAAATTGAGGAATCTCTCTCCTTTTTATCTCACCCAACCCAACTCTCTCCTTTTGTAGTAGTCAGAATTCATAATTGAGACCCACAAATCCACGCTAGTTAGAGTCTAAAGAGGAGTATTTCCAAAGAGATAGATAGACAGCTCATAGAATTGTTGGAAACAGTGAACAAACAGACTGTAGTCTGAGACTTTAAGAATGATCTTCAAAACCACAAGCAAATCTGGGCCACCAAAAGAGGTGCCACTCCTGCCATGATGTAAAACTTAAAGTATCTAGAAGCTTCTTTCTATGTTAGCTAGTCACCACCACAGTTGCTGGCTCCAGAAACATATCTCCTCTGTCACTATCAATGCCAACAAAATGGATATGCTGCAACCACCCACTCTCTTCTTATGTAACTCAGGGCCCAAATAAATTTCATGCAAATTCATCTAGTTTTTGGAGAGTAAGTAATATCCAGAATAGCCTGAAAAGCAGTGTGTAAAATATAATTTTTCACTTTCCAACCTCCTTAGTACAGGTAAACATGCTAGTACAGGGTTGGAAGGTGTTGGGTGAACTCCGTACCTGCCTTCTTCAGGTTTATGCATGCCTCCTTGTTCTTTTCTTTCTACCTCTAGCTCACTCCTGCTCCCCTGTCTACATTTTTGTGAACTCTGTTCTTGGAGTCGCTCATTTTCTCCCCATTTCTCTCAATGTTTGTATCTTTTTTATATTTTACTCCACCAATGGATTTTTTTTTAATTTTTTTCCTCCAAATCTGACTATAATCTAAAACTCAAATACATTTTAGAGATTTTTTAATACTTACTGATAGTAATTTTAATTATTTCATTCTTCATCTAAGACATAGAGAGCTGAATGTGTTATATTCTTTGCAGGAAACATTCCACTCAGGTTGCTTTTTTATAGTGAACTGGGGTGGAAGACTGAGCACACTGAAGTGGAAAGCGTTTTTGGACTTTCGAGGAAGAAAGACTCAAGTCCCAACTCTGCCATGTGTTATTCTTAATCTCTGTGGGCCCCAGTTCCTTAAACTGGAAAGTGGATACGATAATATCTGTCTTGGGAGGATGTCACAAGGATTAATACTATAATCTTTGTAAAGCATCCGGCAACTTGTAAGTTTCAATAGTCATAAATTCTGTAAGTTATTGATCCACCATACCCATTACCTACCCCTATTCTATGGTTAACCCTCCATACACAAAACACTTCTGCTATTGAACCTCATTTACATATGACCCTTTCTTTATTTGTTTAAGTACCAGAGAGAAGACCATGGTTCCTCAATTCTCATTTCATATCCTTTAGAACTATTAATGGCCACAATAGTGCTGGAATTTCTTAAGGAAATGTCTTTGGGTTCCAAGAAGACACTAATTTTTCAGTAGGTAGCAGCTTTTTCTCTAGAGCTAAGACTAATAAATTCTACACCCACATTACTGGAAACAAATCAAGGTGTTGTCCAAGGAGCAATTTTACGGAGGAAACATAAATTTGAATATTAATTGTCATGCACTTTAATAATCCTCCTGTGTCTTTTTTATTTTTTTTTTCAAGAATAATGATAGTATACCCGGTATTTTAATGAACTTATAACCAAATGCCTCAAACATGTTGGGTCTGAGTTTTGGGAATAAAAATGTAAGCCTGTGTTACTTTTCCAACACTACTAAGAAAGCCAGGGATGAACATATGAAACTCAGCCTTTTTAATTCCAATATACTCTTTTATTTGTGAGTTCATATTGTCCCTTTGATGGTTATCATGACCATATGGCCACTGTGAAATAAATCCATCCTGTGAGCATAATTGTATTTGGAATATGTCAGATCCTAAGTCCGGATATTGTATATAGCAATCTTATCATATTATATAATTTTATTATAGAAGAAAGCAGAAGAAATTTCTTTCCATTAGCTCTGCTTGAAATTCGCCATGTGAATTTTAAATTATCTTAATGTTTGCCTATTGATGGCAATGTTTAAAAATAGTTCTTAAATCATTTCCAAGACTGGGTATTTCATGTCTTGAGCCCCATGACAAATTACACTAGAAGAGCTATAAATTTTTTTTTTTGGTCTCTAGCAAAGTGTTTTTTTTAAATGGATAATTAATACCAACATCATGTTATCATAAGGAGAAAGTAGCCATATAGTATATATGTTCTTGCAGGGCCAACATCTTCCAAATATTTGACGTTTTTTGCACTTAGGGAAGAGTCTTATTTCTTGAGTTGATACTATATATTGGGGAGCAATGATACACGGTGCTCTTAATTGAAGTGCTTAAGAAGCCTGTATTTGTTTGACCTAAGAGTCAATATCTTCTATTTACACTTATGTATAACTTGGATGATGGACAAAATTGTTTCCAATCAGGACAGAGGCCCCAGCAACACATCGGAGCCAGATATTCAGTTAGCCAAATTTAACCCCAAACATGTCCATCAACATTTCTTGGGGGGAAGGCGATCTAGATTAATTTATTGCCTTCATACATAATATTTCAGAGAACTCTTAAAAAATCACTGTATGATGAATCTGATTGGATTGCATTATTTATCCAACACATGCTTATTTTTCCTTTCAACATGGGGCAGTCTGGATCTCTTAGGAATGTGTTTCTGTCGTGGGCAGTTGTGCAATGCTCAAAGGACAATGAAGATTAAGCTGAGTAACAGAGCATAACTCAAACTACCAGCCTAACCAACACATGACGTTGGCCTCTGTTTCCTAGGCACCAGGACAACTAGGGAAACAGGAGAAAGCATGCAATGCATTGACACAGGTAAACATAGGTTTTGTCCGACCAACAATATTATTAAAACAGAACTTCTGTTAGGGAAAAGAATCTACAGAAGCCAGCTTTGCTATATCCATGTCCTTGTTTTAGGGACTGTTAAATAGTGGAAAAATCAGCAGAGGGGTTCTCATTCATTGTTCTCTCTCCACCAGGCAAACCAGTGTCCTTTTCGGAAATGGAAAAGCTTGGTATGCTGTGTTCCATAAGAGAATTTGAGCATGTACCAGCCAATCTCCTTTTCTAATATTTTGACAGCACTTCAGTCCCCACGATTTCTTTTACATGGGAAAAAATAATATTAGCAGCTCATAAATTATTAGGACTACCTTTTAAAATGAATACTGTTTTAAAAGCAGATTTGGGAGCCTTTCAAACTGCTCTAGGTAGTGTACAAATAATAGACATAGTAGACAATATATAGTACAGTATATAATAAATAAAGTGCAAGTGTGTTATTTAAGGGAAAAATCTAGAAGTTGATATTAAATAGCTCTAACTACTTTCTTCTCTACTATGTTTGTGCAACATGCAGAACTGAGTTACCATAGTTGGGACAATTAGTGCAGCTCTTCGGGGTGAAACATAATGTTTGTGATCACAATGTTTATTTGTACAGTTTCTTTATCCAAGGAGATCTAGGTCCTCCACAGGGCCATTAATTCTTTCAACATTCCATGAAGGCAGTGAGCAAGTTGTGCTCCGCTGGGGTTGATGGAGAAATTGAAACATGGATGGGTTCAGTGATCACTCAAGGAAGAAGCTTTCTTGATGGCAATTGATACCTAGAGGTCACTGGGTCTTGACAAGTGGTTAGAAACTGGCAAACCTTGAACTAAATTTGTCCTGTGTGTTTTGTTCAGCAACCACACTGTTGGCAATGTTAAAAAATGGAAAATTCCATTTAAAAGCCCAGATTTCTGACTTCCTGTTAAGGTTGGAAAGCTCTAGTAACACCAGGGTGCACTCCCATGTGGCAAACATCAGCTGGATTTAGGTGACTTTTGCTTTGTTAGTGGAGTATGCACTGTCCTCACCTGTCTTGCTTCATTCTTTTGTTCTTTTGTGTTCCCTGCCAGGTCCCCGCGGGCATTTGCGTTTGGAACACCATGTCATAAATCCGATGATTTTACAATCAACTGAAAGGGTGGTTCTAAAAGGAAGTCATGCTCACAGCAACTGTTCTCCCTTAATTAGCCCATTAGCTCCTTGAAGCAGGGGTTGTGCTTTCTTCATGGTTTAGTCTTCAGGGCTTAGCACAGTGTCTGTTCTGTAGTCACTGGGTAATATATGAATTAATGAAGGGATAAACAAATGAAAGACTTGAAATAACATTTGGGTCAAGCTGTTAATTACTGGGACTGTTTATGGCAGGAAATGTTCTCTTTAGATGGACAATGGACTTGAGAGATTTTCCAGAATTGAACTTTGTTGATTGATTTTACAATTTCTGTAATGACCAGAGCCCAACACAAAGGGCTCATTGTAATTGGGATTTCAAAACTAGAGTTAAGGATGATAGAGTGTGGCCATTGAACATAACAAATAAGCAGATGAGTCAGATATAAAGTTAGACAGTAGTCCCTGAGAGCCAAGTTTGGGGGTGTCAAAATCCGAGTATGTTGCTGCCTTATTTTTCAAGTCATTCACTGTAACATCAGAGTCAGCTGTAAATTGCTCTGTAAGGAGAATGTTCCTTATTTTGTGAAACTTGCACCACCAGGGACATTTTTTTTTTAAATATCAAAATCTGTGCAAAAGGATTTTTCTATCTCCAAATTAAGGAACAGCCTAATTCAATTACAATAGCATATGCAATGTTTCTAGCATGTGCTAGAAGATCAATAAATGTTATTTAAATAGAATCTGAATCGCAAGCGAATGGTAAGAACCATATTTGCATTTAGATAGATGTTACATGCAAAAACATACTTGTTTTTCTGTGTTACATGGACATAGTCTCATGTACAGAATCAATCAACAGAGAGTCTACAAAGCAGAATCTGAAAGTTGTTCTCTTATGACTCCCCCAATGAACATAGACACATCTGGGTTACTATCCCCGAGAAAGCCACTATCCACAATTGGAAATACCAAAAGCATGGTTAAATAAGCTTTTTCTGTTTTGCTAATTCTAAAAATAGTTGTTCAAAGTAGCATAAAATTTGAAGCAAAATTTGATTGAAAGGTAAGGGAAACACACACAAGTTTCTAATTATTTTCAAATAAAGACATGGTTTCAAGTGTTACATTTGTTAGTCTGTTCATTGCAAGTCAATAATAAGTCTCTAATAATAGCTCACTGATGGACTTATCATTCACTTATTTGCCGGGGGAGTTCTATCTCTTTCCTTTCTCTGTTCAAAGTAAATCACCAGGCAAACTGATATAGGTAGGCCAATGCAATTGAAATGGCTATTTAAGTAACATAATGCTCCTTCTAAACGAAACTCCTCGCTAGCAACATCATCAACTCATAAGAATTCCAATTTAAAGATGGTCAAATAACACTAAAGTTTCCAAAGACATCAGAACAACTCCTAAATAATAGCAGGGAAAAAATTTTGCTTTTCAGTGAGAGAATGCATAAAGTATACATACAAGTTCTTTCTAAAACTAAAAAATATATATTATAATAGTATTAATTTTTATTAATTACTTTATATTCTATATTGGTTTTTTTCTATTTTTGTTAGTATATTTAAAGAACAATAATTATAATTGACTTGTAATTATAATTCTATATTATAATGCTCTATATTTCTCCAGTATATTAAAATTATATATTATTTAAAAATGGTAGTCTAGACTCCCAGTACACCAATATTTGCCATGATAATTGGAGGAGTATTAGACTAATAATAGTAAGCAGTGGAAAAATGGGACTTGTGTACTGAAAAGAGAAAAAGGAGGTAGAATAAATAAGAAAATGAAAGTCTATTTGCAGAGAATACTTAAGAAACTTGATAAAAGCTGAAGCAAAATACATGGGCCCACTGGGACGTTATTTTTATATCTTAAAAGGTGTAGCTAAATGTGTCGTGAGAAACTAATAGAGCCAAAGCTGAGTGTTATTTTAGATTCTTCTCTGCTTAGGTATTGACCTGAAAAAGTCTGAAAAAGTTATATAACTTACATGTAGGAGATTAGCAAATTCTGTGTGCTTAGAGTTTTTTCTGAAATTATATTATTCATTTATTTATCAAATATTCCCTGAACTCGTACTATGAACCAGGTAATGTTCTAGTAGTTGGAGAAAACATTAGGGAACAAGACGAAGTCCTTTAGCCCACAGCATTTACATTCTATTGGGGAAAACAAACAGTAAAAAAAATAGACAAATACATAAATAGACAATAGGTAGTTTTCTTGGCTACCATGTCCTAGTTACCCAGAGTCACCAAGGAGATATTAAGAACTGAGACATAGAGATCTCAGCACTACTGTGGATATTAAATAATACTGAGTGCTTTCTCTGTGTCAGGCACTATGCAAGTACTTGGATAGAAGGATGCGTAGAAGAGAGATGGCTCCTGCCTTCATGGAGCTTTTGGTCCCCTCATCTATAGAATGAGATGTGCATGTGACTACTCAGATGAGTTCTGGGTCTAATATTATGTCCTGCTGCCGTGTACAAAGACACCCTTCCCTATTCCAAGCTCTTGACCTGGAAGGAGGCCTGGCTGGGTGGGACCAACCAGGTTAGTACCAAGGAATGAGATACAACGTTGTTGGTGAGTGAGGGAGACCAGAGGGCTAGCTGAAACTATGTCTGAGAGAGACATTCAGAAGCCACTCCAGTAATCATGCATGGGTCCCCATAGCAGAAATTCTAAAAAAGATATCAGGAACAAGGGTCAGAGAGAAGGGAAGATGAGAACAAGAGATAGCAGGTTGAATGAAACAGGAAGTTGTGTAAACTACCAGGGACAGCTAACTTGCCTCTGCTGATTGCTTACAGGCTCTCATAGGTGCTTCCATGGGTTGTTTGTTTTTATTTCAAGGGCTCCAAATGCCCTGGAGCTGGTTTTTTATGGGGTGAAGATAGGCTGTTCTTCTCACTGTCTCTGCAGTTAATGGTGTGTTTTTTCAAGGTGAAAAGAATGGTTTGGATCATTGGTACAGTGTCACCACCAACAAAGCAAGACCTGCTGACCAGACAACACTAACCTCATGACCCTGACTCAGTTCAGCACACAATTCTCCAGTGTCTTTTCTGGTCTGAGTGCTGGGCAAACACCGGGACTGTAAAGCAGGACAAGGCTCCCATTCTGGAGGAGACCAGAGTCTGCAGTGCCGCAATAACACCATCAGAATAAAAAGGCACACAGCTGCTTTATCAAAAGATATTCAAAAGCAATACTTGGAAATGTTCTTGCAACTCTTTTCAATGAATTTAAGGGACTGGGGGATGGGCTTTTGTTTACCATGCTGGAACAAACCAATCTGATATTTTTAAAAAGCTACACAATCATGGACTGACATTATTATTATTATTTTTAGTGACTTGGTTTAATATGACAAAGTTAATTGACCCAGCAGTTCTTTCTCCCACTGCCTCCTCAGTGCTCTGCACATATAAAATCACAAAGAGCAGAGACTATGACTTATATTTCTTGATCTCTAGAGTCTATCACGGTGCCCTGTACCTATACTTGTTGGACAGTGGGAAATGTTCAGAAGATATCTTAGGACACATCATTTTGAAAATTTTACAAAAATATAAAATCTGTATAAATATTTGGGATAAGAATTTGTACAACTTCTAATTTTCCTCAAATTCTTATTGAAAAGATATTAGTAAGTCCAGCATGTTGTAATATATCGTAATATTTTATTTATTTTTTTTAATAACTGAAAACCAAGAATGCCATGCATTGCTTGTTCCAATAATATTCTTACACAATGTGGTCTGAAGTTGGTTTTAAGTAAGGCACTTAATGTCTAACTCTATTAAAATTTGCAAACACTGGTTGCCTAAGGCAGACAGAATCTTAATTTGAATTTTAAGTGGAAAGTTAATTGTTTTGTAAATTAATCAGTAACTGTGGCTTAGCTCTATTTGCCTGGTTAATTACTTTACCCTGTCCTGTTAAACTCCAGCTTTACAAGAGAAAGTTATTTTTTGTGCTTCCGTTTTCACTGTTTGCTCATAAGGGTGTGTGTGTGTGTGTGTGTGTGTGTTTTCCATGGGTGTGGCTTTTTCACTCATAAATTTCCATCTTATTTTTCTTTAATTGAACAATGGCTTTTGCTGTGGGACATGGAGACACCATATCTCTCTTCCTTCTGCTCAAAATGCTATTGAAAACCTGAAATGTGCAGAGCATTATTCCAGAGAATGGCAAGAGATAAAGCTATAAAATGACACGAGGAATGGGTTAGATTTGGAGTCAGGTCTATGACATAGTGGATCAAGAAGATGGCCTCAGATGTCTGAAGACTTGAGTTCCCACACTGGCCTTTCTATCTGTTAGTCATGGGGCTTCGGGCCAGTTGTTTAAACTTCATAAGTCCTAGTTTCCTTAACAAAATTGATATAATGATTGTACTGTTCTAATAAGGCAATTGGGAGGATCAAATTATAGAATTAATTACTTATATCACTTAATAATCTTAATTGTTATTATAACAATAATTATTGAATAGCTCTCATGATTAGCATAACAATATTAAGTAAAATTTCTTAAAATATGTTATATTAAGCGTAGGTAGTCATATCGAAGGTATTTCCTACACGCTTTTTCTTTTCTCTTCCTTTTCATAGTTAAACAGACTTAAATTTGATGTGAATTGCTGTGGATTCAAAATAAAATTATGAGAAGTGCTCTTTTTTGATCTTGTTCATTATCTGATGTTACCATTTGTAGTCCTGATTAATGTCTCCACCTGGCCAGACATTTGTCTCCTTTCTTAAGAGTGATGATGACTTTCTATCTAAATTCTGTCACGGACACTTTGTTCTCATTCAAGGGTGCATATCATCCTTTACATTTCAGTAGGATTCAGTAGGATGATTACATGAAATTAAGAGATTTTAAAATTTGTTTTTCAAGCAATTCCAAAAATAACCACGCGGAACACAGTTTTGTTCAACTCAAAAATGTTTTTATTTTGGCTTTTGGTCAAAGATAGAAAAGCTGTTAGTGAGTCACTGAAAAGAACAATTCTAGAAGACTAATGAAGGTAACTAGAGCATACCACCTCGGTTGGTCACCAATAAGTCCCCGTAAACACAAAGGAAAGTTTTCCCATATTACAATAAGCTGAGGGCACTGATACATGAAGTCGTTCACTTCATTGCACTGAATTTGTTTAATTCTTATTTTAGCCAAATACATGTTCAGTGGTGGTTAGATTATTAAGTATCATGACCTAGTCTGTAATTAAGAAACTATCAAGTTAGAGACGGAGATTGATAAGAAAAAGGTGTCAACTCCCTGAAACTCTAAATAAGAAATAACTGTGGTGTGATTTCCCCAGTAGAAACTCCTCTGGATAGACATCTAAAGAAATATATTTAAATTTCAGTGAATCAGATATTTGAAAAAAAAATCACAAAGTTTAGCCATGCAAATAGCTTTCAACGATGTGCTAGCAAGAAAAAAAATTGTCAAACAAATTTTGTTTTGTCATTATCTTTGACCATATGTGTCAATATTAGAAATTCCCCTCCTCTAGTTTCCTTTGGGAGATAGCACAGGAAAGAACATGGGTTTTAGGTCCAAATCTGGGTTCCATTTCTGTGGATTGAGCAAGTAAAAGCTCTGTGGCCTTAGAAAAGGCACAGTCTCTATTGAGTTTTAATTTATTCAATTATAAAGAGGAGCTAATAAACCCTGCCTTCTAGGGATGTTTTGAATATAAGGTGTAGCACATGTAAGGAACCTGAGGCGTGGGGAACATTTAATGCTCAGTAACTATTACTATGACTAGCAAATTCCAGCTCCTTTAAAAAAATGTCCCAAATTATTACAATTAGGGAAGGTTCATGTCAATTTTGTCCATAGAAATTACTTGTTAATTTAAAGAAAATAATATCACAGTATATAGCTTAATTTTTTAAAAAGTTATTTCCCTGGATTTCCAGTCCTTTAGGGGGAATATCAATTACACTGCACTCAACAAAGCATGCAGACCTATCTCCCAAAATATGTCAGAATTCTCCACAACTCAGATTTTAATTTTAAAAAGTACAATGAAAAGTAGAAGAAAGACAAAAACATTTCAATAACCATTATTCCTGTTGTCTATTTATATTCAGTATTTTTTTTTTCATCCTGGAAAAAAGATAACTCCTGAGGCAATAATAGACCCTTCAGAATTATGTGAACTTAATTGCTCGGATTTGTTGGTAGCTAGATGTTATGGATAGCATGTTTGTGTTGCCCCAAAATTCATATGTTGAAACCCTAACCCTCAATGTGATGGTATTTGGAGGTGGGGTTTCTGGGAGGTAATTAGGTTTAGACGAGGTCATGAGAGTGGAGCTCTCCTGATGGGATTAGCGTCCATATAAGAAGAGAAAGAGAATAGAGCTCTCTCACTCTCTTTCTGTGCCATGTGGGGGCACAGCAAGAAGACGGCCATCTGCAAACCAGAAAGAGGGCTCCCACCAGAACTCCTCCATCTGGCCCCCTGATTTCAGACTTCCCAGCCCCCAGACTGTGAAAAATTAATTTCTGTTGTTTAAGCCACCCAGTCTATTGTATTTTGTTAAAGCAGCCTGAACTGGCTAAGACACTAGACAGCTACTGCACAGGAAGGAGTTCATTTTTAAGCAGAGCAATTGAGTGTAAATTATAGAGAGGTGGGATTGTGGAGGACTGCTAATGGATACAGAACTTTAAGAAGAGAGAACACGAACCGCTAGTCATCATGAAGGACAAATAGGGTAGTAGTTGAAGAACATGTAACAATGCACAATATTATTTTGGGAACAACAAACAAAGAGATCTATTGATGTGTTCACTTGTTTTCTTAGGACAAGATGGTCAGCCAATTACAGTTTATTTACAGTGAAAAATAATTAAAGATAAATACAGGGTGAAAATTGTCAACACAAGAAAGAAAATTAAGTACAAAAACAAATCCAGAAAACAATAGAAATTGGCAACTGCTTGACTGGCAGAAGCAAAGATTATTTCAAGTAGTGATAAGAATTAATAGGAACCCCAGACTAAAGCGTTGTTGGTTAGGATTAATTGCTGTAAGAATAACGATGACAAAAGCAAGGGCATCCAGACAGTGACAGTGTATGTTTTCATTTTTAAAAAGAAAGCATTTGCATGTGTTATGTAGTTATCAGACCATTTAATTTAGTAAACTTAATTGCTAAATTTAAATCATCTTTCTGATAATGTAGATGAAGGGAGATTTCCAGAGTGAATACAGTGGGTCAACATGAAAATGCTTTTTTCTTTCTTGGGTTCTTGGTAATATTTTGGTTTTTCCATAGAAATGCAAGTACAAATTATAGAAAAATCTGTGCAGGTTGCTCTGTGCTCTGTAGTTTTGAATTAAAGAACAGTAAAAATGTTATTAATTTCCTAATTCTCTAACCATTACTGCTATTTGAATTTTGCAGGCAAATGAATCATCTTAGTAGGAATGTAGTATTATAGAAAAGTAGGTAAACAGTTAACTTGACTTATTTATTTATTTTTTTTGATGAGGAAGATCAGCCTTGAGCTAACATCCATGCCAATCCTACTCTCTTTCTTTTTTTTTTGGCCGAGGAAGACCGGCCCTGGGCTAACCTCTGTGCCCATCTTCCTCTACTTTACATGGGAGGCCGCCACAGCATGGCCAGAGAAGCGGTGCGTCAGTGCGCACCAGCGATCCAAACCCGGGGCACCAGCAGCTGAGCGCGCGCACTTAACCACTGCACCATGGGACCGGCCCCGTAAATTGACTTTTTAATCTCTGAATTTAGGCCTTTCGGGCCCTAGTAAACTTGGTATTACCATTTTTCCCTGTCTTTCTCATTTCCAGTGACCTTTAGGGCACAGTTAATTTCAAAATATCACGGGATTAAATGGATCACTGTGCGATAAGAAACAAACCTGGATGCCCTGGGGTTAACTGGATCCTTGTCTGATAAGAATCCTACCTGGATGCCCTGGGCTAGTTTCTGTAAGGGCAGCTAACTCTATAATTATTCCAATGTGAACCTTGGGTTAGTTTCTCATTCCGATCCTAATCTTTTGGTGGGGACAATTCCAGTGGTAAAGTACTAATATTTTTGAAATGAGGAAAATATTTTTGTGTGAAATAAGGTCCTGGTAAACCTCAGTGCTTAAGGAAAGAGAGTGTTGGTGGTACATGAAGCCAACAGACGCGTCAATGCACACCTGGGAGGCAGTTTCCAGGAAGGCCAAGATCTCAAGTACGTAGATACCTATTTGTCTCAAATTTTCCCATTTTTATCTGGATATTCAGCAATATGTAAACAAAGCTCCTAAAAAACATGTCACACACAAATTTTGGAAAGAAGTTGTAATTTTATTTTCAACAAACGTATATTTTTTAAATTTGTTGTTATCTCAACCAGTCATGTCATTTCTTTTTCATTTTCCAATTCCGGCAGTCGTTCCCCTTTCCCAGGTTAGCGATTAAAGATAAAGAAAAAAAACGTGCTGTTTTGATTGCAACTCTCCTTTGGTGGATAAAGATTATTTTTCCAAGGTTAACCTATTTCCCTCTCCACCACAAATCTGTGCCGATACAAGCCTGAGGGAGAAGATGCTATTTTCTGTCAGCATTAGGGACATGCTGTAGGTTAGTTCTTAACAGTTCAACAAATGAGGAAATTACTGTAAATATCAAGTTTTAATTTTTTCTTACTTTCAATATATCCAGTCTAATAAAATAATAACAACTTGGACTACTATACATTCCTGTTTTCTTTTCAGAAGACAGTTTACTTTGGCATCTTCCTCTTTCCCTCCCTAACACGTACCATTTTTGTTTTCATAACCTCTGTAAACCACTCACATTTTTTGGACCATTAAACTTTCAAAGTTTAATAAGTGAGAGGGAAGCACTTTCTCCCATACTCACATTTAAGGTGGTACAGGAAGCAGAGAGAAAGTAAAATTGTAAAGAAGAGATCATATTTAAAATGTAAAGATGAAAGGAAATTATTAAAGTACAGCTTGAAGTTTAGAAAGACAGGACAGAGCACTCGAGGTGATGATCTCCAGAAGAAAAGTGCTAGTGGAGTACTGTTTTCCCAAAACAACGTGTATGTTTATTTTGGCACCATGGTGTCATCATCATTATTTTGAGAAGAGACAGTTCAAATTGCAATACCCTTGGGGGCTTCTATCACTTCCTGCGGACATAGTAGTAAAGACAAGTTTAGCTAAAACCTAATATAATTCAGTTCAATGAATGCAGTTACCTTGTCTTGTAAATGTTTTATTTAGAAATATCAGTCATTTCTATAGACCAGGACTCTTGTACCATTTGCAGAATTCTAGTTGCTTCTAGAAATTCAGAGAAAGACAGAGCAGCAAAGATAGAGCCACAAAATAAACCAACAATCTGTAAATCACTTTATCATTTAATTGCTATTGTGAGTGCTTGCTACATAAGAAAATCATATGGATTCTTTTTGTAGTTTGGCACACTTTTTTCTTACAAATCAAGATTATCAGAAAAATACCAACGAGTAGTTTTCCTGGCTCAAAACAAAACAATATGTGTTTGGTGCCATGGAGGAGGACAACTTTGTGTATTTAATTACTTTAGCCTTATTTTGTCCTCTGGCATGATCCGTTCCCTGTTTGCACCCCAGTTGAGCTTGCTTTAAAGTTGTAGACAAATTAAATCACCCACTGGGATCATATGTGTCCCAAAGAATGTGGTTTCCCAGGTCTGAGCAAATCTATCAACCGCCTACTCTCCTTTCACTTGGGCATTTTGACAGTCCTCGTAAATTTCTTAGGCGGATATTTTATTTTATATCTTGGTCCCACCAGCTCTTACTGAGTTTCACGACTGCTCGAACAAGGTGCACCTTTCACATCACAAGGGATTGGTGCATTTCTTAATGATTGTGCAAACATTCATAATTACGCCTGCAGGGAAACGTACTGCTGTCCTCTTGGAAAACTGAGAAGTACAAAGAATGTTTATGTGCAGGTCCAGCCGTTCCAAGTATCTCTTGTCAGTTTAGACACACTTGAGTTACCATCCCCCTCTTATTGGCCGAGAAAGTTGCCCCACCTGATTTGTAAGTTTACCTGTCCTAGTCAACAGGGGGGGCACCTCAGCCAGCCAACACTGGATTTAATCTAGCTAGAAGTAGCAAAGCGGCTCTTATTTGAAAAACCACTGAGTTCTGAGTTCATTACTACAGGAAAACTGTTCTCTCCTGGGGCACAGAGAATCTTGCTTCAGAACCAGCCTACCGGCTCAGGAATCCAGTCGGATAAAACCCATCCTGGAGGATAATGGCTACCTATGTCCTGCAAATCGCCGGCCTGGTGCTTGGTGGTGTTGGCATGGTGGGCACGGTGGCTGTAACCATCATGCCTCAGTGGAGAGTGTCTGCCTTCATTGAAAGCAACATTGTGGTTTTTGAAAACCTCTGGGAAGGACTGTGGATGAATTGCATGCGGCACGCTAACATCAGAATGCAGTGCAAAGTCTACGATTCCCTGCTGGCTCTCTCTCCGGACCTACAGGCATCCAGAGGACTCATGTGTACGGCTTGTGTGCTGGCCTTCCTGGCTTTCATGATGGCCATCCTTGGCATGAAGTGTACCAGGTGCACTGGGGACGACGAGAAGGTGAAGGGTTACATCTTGCTAACAGCTGGAATCATCTTCATCATCACAGGCATCGTGGTGCTCATCCCTGTGAGCTGGGTTGCCAATACCATCATCAGAGATTTCTACAACCCAATAGTGGATGTTGCCCAGAAACGTGAGCTTGGAGAAGCCCTCTACATAGGCTGGACCACGGCGCTGGTGCTGATTGCTGGAGGGGCACTGTTCTGTTCTGTTTCTTGTTGCGATGAAAAGAGCAGTAGCTACAGATACTCCATACCTTCCCATCGCACAACCCAAAAAAGCTACCACGTGGAGAAGAAGTCACCAAGCGTGTACTCCAAAAGTCAGTATGTGTAGTTGTGTACATTTTCTAACTTTACCTATAAAACCATGCAGATGACTAAAATGTCCACTATTTTCTACAAATGGAACCCAAAGGAACATTGATTTGCTGTTCTTAACTGCCTAACATTAATCACAGGAACGGTGCACGAGCTATTTATGATTCTCTAACCTATTTCAGCAGAATGAGATATTACACACACTGCTTTGATTGTTCTAGGAAGTACAGTAATTTGTTTTCTAAAATGGTGCATGCATCTTTTCCCTTTATCAGTTACTTCAAAATGACATGGTTAAAGACTATTATTTGACAACCATGATTTCTCTATGACATGGCATTATGTATGTAGATGAGAGTGACGTTTATATCTCGCATAAATAGAAACAGGCTTGTATGCTTCTATTTTAAATGAAATGCTGATCCATTAAACCGAATAAATAGAATTCAACTATTGCTTTTCTGGGGAATCGGGGATAAGATTGAATAAGGTTAACATTAATTGTTTAAAAACAGCTTAGTGTTTAATGCACTTGATTTATAATGAAGGTTAAAATGAAGGCTTTAATCAGCAGTGTAAAGGAAATTAAATGGCTTTCTGATATCTCCTGTTTTAGCCTAGGAGTTAGAAATCCTAACTCCTTTATCCTCTTTCCCCAGAGGCCTTCTTTTTCTTGTATGTTAAATTTACATCTTTTAAAAGGCAGATATTTGTCAAGGGGCTTTGCATTCCAACTGCTTTTCCAGAGCTATGCTAAGAAGAAAGATAAAACTGGGGTCTAAGAAACATTAAAGACTTCAGGAAAAGGAAATTTTTTTTCCTGTTAAGTTTTTCTGGTTGGAGAAGAATGCATTTTGAGAAGAAATCATATGTATATATATATATGTGAATATTTTAATAACTATTTGAATACAGACTTTGGGCTTTTATCAATCTAAATAACAGGACAGAAAAATCATGTCTTGGTTTTTATTTGCTTACCCAAAAACAAACAAAAAAATTGTTGTTTGTGAACTCTGTCTGCTCCTCTATGGATACCTAAGTCAAAACTGTCATTTCAATCCTGCCAAAGATACATTTTTCACTTGTTCCATTTTTGTTCAGTTTTACTAAGGTATAGAAATACTATATCTTTGTATTTTGCCCAAATTTGATGCAGCTGATAGTCCAATTTACAAGTTTCTATCTACATTTTTCTAGCTTAAATGACTACGTGTCATTTGCTTTACGTCCTTTGTATTAATAAACTGTGCTTTTTGATATTAATTTGATATTCTTTCTTTGTTCTCTATTTTGTTCTGTTTTATTAACTTGTAAAGACTTTTTAAAAATGGATATTTTGGGCTCTCCAATTTTAAAAAGAATATCAAGGCCACATTTTAAAGATAAAGCTAGATTTGGCATTAATTTTTGAGAATATAAAATACTGTAAATCATTTAACAACAATATACCTTATAATCATTGGATTCATACACTGATATTTGATGCAGATAATACGTTTGTAATTTATTGAGATAATATTGCAGGTTCCAACAAATCTATATATTGTAAATGTTATGTATGTAATAGACATTTCTGTAAAAACTTTCCATAACTAAATACATTTCTACCTCTGGGAAATAGTATTAATTAATAATAGTGGCTAATGTTTTTGGGGCATCTATTATATGCTGGGACCTCTACTGCTTTATACGAATGATATCATTAAATTTTTTGTGAGATTGGTATGATTAGTTCAATTCATAGATGAGGACACCTCATAATACTCCATTGATTGATTACCCCAATAGAGTCAGGGGAAAAAGTAAAGAGTGTCTGACTTCATAGCTCATGTTCTTTCCCTTTCGGGAAAGTGGATTTTCTTCAGCAGTGGCTAGTTTATAAATGGATCTTGGTATGTGAAAATGACATGCTTAACTACTGTTAGTTGGGAAAACTTTTAGTATTTTTTCTGCGATTGGTGATTTTCCAATCGCTAAGCGCTAATTTATCCTAGGCAGTTTTGCTCCCTTGGGTCAAAACACCCATGAGAGCAGAAATAAAGGAAAACTGAGCACCTTGGAGAAGAAACTCAATCTTCTAAAAATCGGTCTTTAATCAAACTTCCTTTTTACCTAGAAAGCTCTCCTGAATGTCCCAAACTCAATTTATTATTTCCCTCCTCTTTTCCCTAAAACAGAATTATAACCCTGCTAGTTTTCCTTATGGAACCACCTCTTGAGTATTTCTGAAATCTTTCTCCAACTTTCCACGCTATTGCCATCTTATCTCTTCCCTATCTCATTGAAAGCCTTCTAGACTTGTGTTACTGCCTGCAAGGTCTTCTTCCTCCAGCTGTTCTCCATAGTCTTATCTTAGTTTTTTCTAAAAGGCAAGTCAGGCTCCAACAAGCACATCCTTTCCATAATCCTGTTGGGAACGCTTCATTACCTATAAAGTAAGTCCAAATCCCTTAGCATACAATTACTGACAGGAAGGGAAATCTTCGTGGCAAATTTTATCACCCAGTAACTTCAATGTATAACCAGTATGATAACAATTATAAAGTTGCTGTCCAGAAACTAGAATGATTCACATGCCAAAGGTCTTCTTCAATGTCCTGAAAAAGATGCATTGGAATTAGGTAATGGTTTGATTGGTGGCAAATTATGTCCGAGAGGTCATTTTATAACGTAGTTTTATTAGGTAGTTTTATGGGGAAACAACATGATGGGATGGAAAGAACCCAGGGAGGCAGAGGGTGTGGCTTTATGCCCTCACTTTCCAGCTAGTCTTTTTTCTATTTCATACTGTACCACATGCTGCCCTCACCATGAGCCCCTTCTGCTGATTCTGTATCCCAAATGACTCCTTCATGCACGTCAAAAACAGTTATTAAGCTACATTATGCTAAGTGCTAGGGATACAAGGATGGATAAGATGCAGTTTTTTGTTTTTAAGGAATTTGCAGTCTAAGAGGAAGAGACAAGAGTGGGAAAAGTAGCCTTCACTGCATGCTACCATGTGCTCTGAACTTTGCTTTCTGTGCCTCATCAATTCTCTAAGAATTCTGTGAATTACATATGAAATGATGACAACACTGAGTCTCAAAGATATCTATACACCTGGTGGTCTCGTGGTCAAGATTCAGCGCTCTCATCACCACAGGCCTGGGTTCGTTTCCCGGTCAGCTGTCACACTATAGTGCCTGCGTGTTGTTGTGATGTTGAAAGCTATGTTACCACAAGGTGACCCACAGTGGACAGGGCTCAGTGGAGCTTCCACACTGAGACAGACTAGGAAGAAGGACCTGGCCACCCACTTCCAAAAGAAACTGGCCATGAAAACCCTACGAAAGCAGCAGTGGAGCATTGTCTGATACAGTGCCAGAAGGTGAGAGGATGGCACAAAAAGATCGGGCAGGGTTCTGCTCTGCTGTCCACAGGGAGTCAGAAGTCAGAAGCCAGAAGTCAGAAGTTCTGACTCACCTGGAGTCAGAATCAACTCGATGGTGCTAATAATTATATATTTATATATATATATATATAACATCCCCTAATATAAACATCTTCCTATCTAGAGAGAGAGAGAGAGAGAGAAAGAGAGAGAGAACCCCTGATTCAAGAGCTTGTGCTCTTCCCACTGCAATATTGTCCAGACATCCCTCCCAGAGTTAACTTTCTGAACAATAAGTGTCATCACACCACCCCATCTCCAGGGCTTCCTTGTGACTCACTGGTCACACTCTTTTCCCTGAGCCCCAGTGAAACCTCGGTCTTTGCTACACTTTAGCTCCTGTCTCTCCCTCATCCCAACCTCTACATAATTCACTGCTTTTTGGCTCCTGACATCTATTACCTTTTCTCTTGGAATCCATCCTATTTTTTAAGACTCCTATCATATTTCAAATATTGTATTTCAAATTCGCCAGGCCTCCTTCCTCATCCTAAGGAGGCTGCCTGAATCGTATCCCTGGAACCCTTTCCTCTCAACTCTGGTGCCACTACCATGCAAAGCAGAGCAGCAGCTGGGACCCGGCCAACAGGCAGAGCCCAGAGGCCTGCTTTCTGCAAAGCTTCAGGCTCTGCCAGATTCCAGGCGGAAAGAGCAGCACTGTGTTCAACTCTGAAAGTAACGAGAAGCAAGAGATTCCTGGTGCAGAGGCCTGAGGCTAGGCCTGAAGCTCTGTGCTGGGGGTGAGGGTGCAGGGGTAGAAATGTGGGCCTACCTGCTTCACAAATAGTCCTGGAAAGAGGGAGACATTTGGACACCTGTGTAGTCTCAGGGGGATAATCTCGGGGCCAGACAAACTGTGGGAGACTCCTGCAGAGACTGGGTTCCTCCTTATTCTGAGGTCTCGAAGAGCACTGTAATTGAGTGAGGCTACTGAGAGCTGGGAGCACAGAGGTTACTTCCCAGGGCCCCAGTCATGAGAGAGCAACTTTCTGGTCACTAGATCTCAGCCAACAATCAGAATTCCTGCCACCTAAGGGTGTGCCAAGAGTGTGCCCAGGAGGGGTGGTGGGAAGGAAGGAAGGAAGTCCACGGTTAAAGATTTTTTTTCTTTGTTTTTGTCTGCAAGCTAGTAAGAATGTACCTGGGCAAGTATCATAAATGAATAATCTTTCTCGCTCTTTTTTTCTGAATTCTGCCAGCTCTCTCATGCTTTTTTCCTTTTTTTTTTTTGGTGAGGAAGATTGGCCCTGAGCTAGCATCTGTTGCCAATCCTCCTCTTTTGCTTGAGGAAGATTGGCCCTGAGCTAACATATGTGCCAACCTTTCTCTATTTTGTATGCAGGAAGCCACTACAGCGTGGCTTAACAAGTGGTGTGTAGGTTCTCACCGGCGATCCAAACCCGCAAACCCCGGGCCGCTGAAGTGGAGCATGCGAACTTAACCACTACACCACCAGGCCGGCCCCTCCTACGCTTTTTTATTTTCAAAGTAGAGATATGAGTAGATATCTCTTCATAGCTATGTGGAGATTCTCTTTGAAGAAGGAACTGTCTTTATTAGATGCTAAATTGTAGAAATGCTTTAGAAATTAAACCGTCCTCCAGCTTTAAAGCTGAGAAAACCGCTGAGGGAAATGAAGCCCACTCTCACAGCCCAACTGTGATCTAACACTGCAACTTTTACTTTTATTAAAGGAAGAATGAAGAGAGAAAAAAAGATTCTGCCTTGCGCTCTGTTCTGGTTATTTCTTGCTGTGTAACAAACTACCCCAAAACTTGGTGACTTAAAACAACCACCATTTTATATACCATGGTTTTGTGGGTTAGGATATCAGGAAGGGCTCCGGTGGTCTGTGGCACTGACTTCAGCTAACAGCTGGGGTCTAGAGTCAACACCAACAATTGCCCTCACTGCCTGGCACTTGGCAGTGGTGTCTGAAAGTTTGGGTTCAGAAGGGCCCCTCTACCTACACATGTGGTCTTAGGGCCTCTTCACCATGTCTTTCCAGTAAGGTAGTCAGACACATAACATGGTGGTGGAAGGCTCTAAGGATCCAAGGAAAAAAACACCAATCCTTTTAGGAGGCCTGGAGTCCCTTCCACCATTTGCAACTGGTCAAAGCCATCCCAGGGTCAAGGAAAGAGAAAATGAATTCTACTTCTCAATGTGGGGAGCATCAAAGAATCTGGAGCCATCTTCAATTCACTCTAGGCCCAAAGTGGGGTTTTAAGAACTTAAAGAGAAATTTTTCTTTCAAATGGACTTACGTCTTGAAACAAACGCTAGTTTAAAAGGCACATTTTGTACTTTAAATGAGGTGAAAGAAAACATGAGTTTTCTATTAAACAAAAGCAGATGCAAGGGAAAATGCAAATTAAAAACAAGAGGCTTAATTCTCCCTGTAGAGATTTCCTTCCCCTCCTTTTTCTTAGAGCATTTACTTTAGAAAACTTGTAAGTGCTTTCTCCTGTTTTTGGAATGTATATAAATCCTTTAAAAAACTAGATAGGCTTTTTGTCAGCTTTAAAGCCCAGGAATGTCTTTCTCTAGGACCTGGGAGCCATCTTTCTGAAATGTAAACATGAAGGGAGATAGCACCTCTATCTCCTGGATTCTGTCAGAGGGTGAGAGCCTAACTTCAGTGGGCATCTTACTCCAAGTTGCAAAACAACCAATCATAAAGGTATGAGAAGTTTGTTTCTCATCTGGACAAAGCCAATTTGCTAACATAGATGGTTGCCCTAATTTCCAGGTAAATTTAGGATGAACTATGCATGACAAAGGTGATGCTAAGCCCTTTTACTTTAGGGATAGTTAATAGTTTATATCTTGAAAATATGTATGTAATGGGTTGTATCTGCTTGGCTGTATAAAAAGATGAGATTTCTCTCTGTCTTTGCGGTCTCTTACCAGATTACCTGCGTTGCACATCACGTTCTAGCTGAATGCTTATTTAACAATGAAACTGTTTTCTTTCTCTACTACCTTTACGAAAAGGTTTTCTGGGTTGGAAGATTTTGTTTTTAATTATATTTCTCCAACACAGGCCAAGATAAGAAAAAAGATGAGAAAAAATTCCATAATCTAGAAATTTATGTTTGATTATAATCAGAGATGTTCCCAAATGTTTTGTAAATACATGTTCTTCTGAGCATTGCTTATAATGATGAAAAGATGGAAACAGTCTGTGTCCCACAGAGAAAGGTTAAATAAATGATGATGGTGTGTTTGCCCATTCAGTTACATATTTTCCTGCTATTGAGGAATCCCTAATGATCTAAGTGTTGCTCCTGATATGATGTTATGAAAATAGAATAAAAACAGTCTAAAAATTCCATACTCACCATAATCATGATTAAATTCTCTCTCGCACACACACACACACACACACACATGCACATACACTCACGTGAAAGGAAATGATTGAAATGTGAACCTATTTGTGATTGTCATTTTCTTTTAAAAATTTTTCTGTACTTTCATTTTTTAATGAACAAATATTTTTATAGTAAGAAAAATCAATAAACTTATAAAAGAGCATATTCTAAGGATAGAGGTATATAAAAAAACAATGGATGTTTGACTTGGCAGAAAATCAAACAGGACTGTGGAGGAAAGGGGTGAGAAAAGATCATTAAATTCTGAGGAAAATAATAAAACTGTGGGAAGAGGTAATGATAAATAACAAAAAAAGGATTAAAAAATGACAGGTGAGCAAGAAAAAAAAGGAAGAATCAAAGAATTTTTTCCAGCTCTGTGGAAATAAAGGCTTGTGATTGAAAAACAGCTGGTTTACCACGTTTCAAGCAAAATTAGACTTCACTTCAAGTCTTAAGTGAAGACTAGGAACTAGTTTGATAAAGGTTTCACATTTTAAGTTTAACTAAAAGATTTTGGAAATATCCAAATGGAAAAAAAAATTTTCAGATCAAATAAATGTAAGTTGTATGTTTCATTTCTGCCCTCAAACAATAGCACAATGGAGCAAATAGTTTTTTTGTTTCATTTTGTTCTTCGACTTTGATTTTTGCGTTTAATCCCCTAAACCATTTTATTCCACAGAGAGAATTCACTTTTGTAGCATGGTAACAGGTAAATATAAACTTTTAATTTCCCAAGTAGTTAATTTTTTAGCTCCATTTGTTAAAGAATCCATTCCCTGTAGTTTGTTGATGCATTATTTATCAAGTAGTAAATACATAGATATCTCACTGTCTGTTTCTAGGCTATTTATCTGCTTCATTGATCTCTGGATCTTTTAAAAGTAGATTATCACTAATTGATGCACGACTGGTGGTTTCATTAAATCTGTGGATACTTGTCTTGAATATACTTCATATTCGTCTGACTTCTTAATAGAAATACTTTCACAGAGTGCTTGTCATAATTCACTGCAGAATGAGTGCTGAGAAGGAGAAAATATTGTATTAATAATGAGGAGACTCAGATCAAATCTTTCTTTCTTTCTTTGTTAGCAACTGTGGCAGGCATACTCAGGTATTATCTTGCTCCCATCTATTCTTATACATTTCAAAATCAACTGTGACATAAAAGGAGTTTTAACTGAGAACACAGATGACGTTATTCAGTTGGAGAGGGATCTTATAAATCAAGATTTAATTAGAAAGTCTTTGACCAAAAATCTATCAAGCCCAATGTAAAAACTGGGACCTCATCCAGGAAGCCAGGATTACAGTACTTTCCCCAACTAACTGTATATTATTGAGCAATGTATGGAATTAACTAATTTCAGAATCTGCTAAAATAAAGAGTTATGAAGTGGACTAGATGATACATTAGAACCCAATCAATCCCTAAACTTCTGAATTTTGAGGGAATGGTTTCAGGTTCAGAAATAAAGATTTTATTTTTGCCAACTGCCCTAAACAGAAAATCATTCACTCTATTTTGGAACCAGAATCTTTCTATGCTATTTGCTTTCATTTGTGTCTTCCCACAATAATAGTCTGGAGACTTAACCCAAGAAAAAATTTACATTAGATTTGCTAAGGCTTATAGACAGGTAGGTATATACTACTGTGGTCATACTGCATACTTCAGGATACAGGTTTCTCTGACAACCAATAATGATCTGTCTTGTTTCCCTTTCTCAGGTATCTGGAGAATGTTTTCAGGTATCTGGAGAACATTTGCATGAGGTCCAAGTTCATAAATGATAGAAGAAATTGCTAGCTTTTGTTCTTAGAGGTCAAGCAGCTAACTGGTAAACCCAGAAAGCAACCAGTGTTTATTGAAAATATATTATACAAGCAAAAGTCTTTTAATAGTAAATCTTTTGAAAACCTGATGAACTGAGAAATGATCCAGAAGCATCAATTTGAAGCCATGTCTTCAACACACCCCAAATGCTGAGGTTACTATGAAGTCTTACTAAATCACTGTGGATGGAATGGAATTGGTCTGTCATCTCAGATTAGATGACCTGGGGTCTCAAGCACAAGGCATGATGAATTCCTTAATAATGGAGGATTGTGGGGCCACCATGTGTTATTTCAAAATAAACTTTGGATTAGCCCAGATCAAAATTCTGTGCTGAGTTCCCTTGGATCTACAGACTGAAATCCATACAAGTTTATTTTTGTTTCATAATCAAAATCAATTTGTTAATTGGCTGTGATTCTGATTATACATACATATATATGTGTATATATAACATATAAAATTTTATGTAATACTTTTCACTTAAATGAATAATGTACAAAAAATGGAAATCATCCAAAACGCCATCGAAAAGAGATAAGAAATATTAACATTTTGGTATTTAATTTTAAATTATCACTCTACCCAAATATTGTCAGTAGGCAGAAAGGGAAATATGAACATATTAAAAATCATAGAAGTTAATCTTATTATGAGGCATGCACTCTGTGCTTGGAGTTTGAAAAGATTACCCACAATCGTCACATAAACAGGGAAAAGAAGCTCTTTCACCTGTGCAAAATGATGTTCAGAAAGGTTAAAGAGGGTAGCGTAGTGGTTAAGTTCCGTGTGTTCTGCTTCGGTGGACTGGGTTCCATTCCTGGGCGTGGACCTACACCACTCATCTATTAGTGGCCAGGCTGTAGTGGCAGCTCACATGCAAAAAGAGGAAGATTGGCAACAGATGTTCGCTCAGGGTGAATCTTCCTTAAGGAAGGTTAAAGAACACGCCTAGAAAGTGGAGGAGTAGGACACAAATGTAAATATATCTGAATCTAAAGCCCATGCCCTTTCCATCACCCCATGGTGATAGTTCTTGCACAGTAGTATCATTTCCATTTTTGTGGCAGACGGGGCTGATTTTTACCCTGGACAAGTTGATAATTGTAGCACCTCAAACTAATATGTTTTAAATATCCATTCAATAGTTATACAGTAGAAACAGGAAAAACTGATTTATTTTTGGTTATCTTAATGTATATGTAGATATAAATTCACTTACTGATTCACTTCCAGGAACTAATGCAAAGCCAACATTCTTTAAAAATTCAGCAAAACATTTTTAACCTCTTAGAGTCTTCCTCTTTCTCTTTGGGATTCTTTGGTTGTTTTCCAAATTACATCACTTCTTAGGAGGCAAATTAAAGGGCTTTGACTTTAGATGTAAAAATTATTACTTGGGGGTCTGGCCCTGTGGCTTAGCGGTTAAGTGTGCGCCCTCCACTACTGGAGGCCCGGGTTCGGATCCCGGGCGCGCCCCGATGCACTACTTGTCCGGCCATGCTGAGGCCGTGTCCCACATACAGCAACTAGCAGGGTGTGCAACTACAACATACAACTATCTACTGGGGCTTTGGGGAGAAAAAGGGGGGACAAAAAGGAGGAAGGTGGGCAATAGATGTTAGCTCAGGGCCAGTCTTCCTCAAAAAAAAAAAATTACTGCTTGTTCCCAGTAAATAGCATCACTCAATGCATTAATGTGTTTCAGAATTTCAGCAGAATTGGACTTCACGTGTAAGTGAGAAAAATATATAGCAGAGATAGATATTTGCTGGCAAAAAGTGTTTTGCAAATTTCTAATCTAAGATGATGTCTACTTCTCCAGAATCAGGACCAATATTGTACATGTTCATTGAGTAAAAAGAATAAATGGTGGTTTTGTAAATTATCTAGCTTGTTCTATTGGGATGAGAGAGATAATCCCTAGAGACTTTCAGTATACATACTAAAAGAGGTATCCTACCTATCATTGTTTAAAAGGAGACCAAAAGTATAGCATAAGAGGATAGTATTATGAGAAACACATTCCCTAAACAGTGGTGAAGCTTGCTCTCCAAGCATCTACAATCCAGTTAAAATTGAGAGGTCCTTCTAATGTTCTATTTCCCATGTTCTAGTTTTGATGGACTCCTTCTCCTCCTTCCCCCTAAGCTTAGCATCCATCTCCTGAAATTACCTTTTTCTAAAAACTACCCAGTTTTGCACAGTACCCTGAATGGATTGCATTCATGCATAATTTATTCATTGAACAAATAATTCATGAGGACCTACTATCTATCTACACTATTCTAGATCTCTACGTTCAAGGAGCCCTGGATTATTTTGAAGGGCCTTTTACAACTAAACTATCTTTTCAATTTCAAGGTGTTTCTTGCTGGATTCTATGATGCTCAAAAGAGCATCCATCAGGTCTGTAGCATATGAGAAAAAGCTAAAATAAGGCAATGGATGATGGAGTATAGAATGGAATTGCGGGGTTCTTGGGACCTAAATAATTGATCTGTCTCATAATTTTTCTTAGGACTAGATATGTTTTTTAGTGTTGGAACTTTAGTTCCAATTATGTGGACCACATGATCATCCTTAGAAAGTAAGGAATCCAAATATATGTTGCCGTGGGGAGAGAACTCTTTATTCACGAAGAAGACAAGAGTCTGGACAAATCAAAATAAAACATGTTAAGGATGAGAGCACATTGTAGACTACTTAAGCTATCTAGGTCTTGAGATATATAGACCCAGCTGCAAATCCCACATTTGTGACCCACTAGTAGTAAAAATCTGTTATAAGTTGTTAAGCCTCTTAGAGAGACTGAGAAAATAATAAGAGAATCTCATAAGTTAGTTGGGAAGAGTCAATATAATGATGCCTGTAGAGCACTTAACCAGGGCCCATAACAGTGTGAGTGTTCCTAATAATATTGAATTATATATAGCCCTTCTTCAAAGGTAAGTGGATGCCTGTATACCACTTAAAGATTATACATATATACTGTAGTTTCCCCCTTTCCTCGGTTTCCCTTTCCATGGTTTCAGTGACCCTCAGTCAACTGTGGTCTGAAAATAACGCTATGTCACAGTACCTGTGTCATTCATCTCACTTCAGCTCATCAGGTAGGCATTGTATCATTTCACATCGTCACAAGAAGAAAGGTGAGTACAGTACAGTAAGATATTTTGAGAGAGAAAAAGATCACATTCACCTAACTTTTATTACAGTACATTGTTATAATTGTTCTATTTTATTATTAGTTATTGTTGTTAATCTCTTACTGTGCCTAATTTATAAATTAAACTTTATCATAGGTATGCACGTATAGGAAAAAAGCATAGTATATATAGAGTTTGGTGTTATCTGCTGTTTCAGGCATCCACTGGGGGTCTTGGAACATATCCCCCTCAGATAAGGGGAAACTACTGTGGATGTTTAAGTATTTTGGATGAAGAGGGGGTAAGATTTTGGGGAAAAGATTTGGAATTCTGAGGTTAGATAGGAATTAGTAGATCAGTGGTGCCCTAAAATCAAAATGGTCATAAAACAACTGATTAGGCTTAGTATTCAGTATTAAGTGTCAGCGATTACCTCAAAACCTCTCTCGCTCACATTCAAGAGACTTGACCCACATGCACATTTCTTGGAAACAGAAACCCCTTTCTGGGTAGTCAACTGAAGAGAGAGTAGTGACGTCACCCAAACACCAGGGGGCGCTCCAGTTTACTCTATGAGGAAAAATAGAGCGTGAGTCACCCTTGTAAATTGAGAAGCTGCAAGTCTATGTCAAACGTGCTAAACGGTCAGGACAGACCTTTGGAACAATTCACTATTGTGGTTTATATTTAGACTTTATCACACCTGTATTTTTTTTCCCTTATTTCTTTGGCTTTCAAAAGTGAACCATAGCAGGGAGAAAACAATGTAATGCTATTTCTAATTATTAAGGCCAACGTTGCATAATACGTCTTGTACTACATGAGTTTTTTTTTAACTCTCTTTAGAGACTCAATAGTTTTAAAGGTCATTTCCAAGTCATTTACAGGCAAGAGATATCATATCTATACAAACAAAATAGAGGAGAGAGACAGTATTTGCTGAATCTTGGCTTCTCGAATTACTTTAAATAATTCTGTCTCCATTTTCTCTCTGATGGGGCATATCCACAATTTAAACATTCCTGAAAATAGGTACGATCATATCTGCCCCATTTTTATTCATTCACTTAGTATTCACTCAGTAAATATTTATTGAGCACAGACTATGTGCAAGGTACTGGGAATAAGGAAATTCATAAATATCGATTCTGATGCCTCACATAATAAATCACCTTACATTGTCTCTGCCCCAAGCTGACATATTGGTAGGGAGAGACAGACAATAGATATCTAAAGAGGTAAATATATGAGAAACTGAGTATACAAATTGACAATGGCCAAACCATGTACAAAAATAGAATTCCGACCCAAAACCTGCAGCAACCTGCCCAGGATACCCACTCCTTTATCTGCAATAACCAGCTGAGGAAGCCAGCCTGCTATAAGTCAGACCTGTTAGAAGTCAAACTACTATCTCTAGTAATAATCCAGGAAGCTAAACAATAACTTCTGTAGCAATCGACCCCAAACGATCAGTTCGTGTTTAATAACTGACAGCTTCCCTAATTTTTGTCCTTGCTTTCAACTTAAGACCAACCAGAGAAAGCCAAATACGCACACACAATCACATAAAACGCCTCCCTGCTAGTTAGCCCGCTTACGGCTTCCCCAGGCCAACAGCCTCCAATCAGGGCACACCTGAAGACTTCCCTTCTTTCCAGTATGAAGCTTTCCCACTCCTCTGCTTGCTTTTGAGTCTTTACCAAAACACAAATGACAGTGGCTGACTGCCTTGCTTAAGTAAGCTCTGAAAAAAAAGGCTTTGCTTTTCTCCTTTGGTTTGTCTTCATTTATTTCCACAAATATAATATGACAGGTTGAGAGAAGTACTATTGAGAAAAATAAATCAAAATCAAGGAATAGGAGTACCTGTAGGGGAGAGGGTTTATTGTGTGTAGAGTGGTCAGGCAAGACTTTCTGAGCAAAGACCTAAAGGAGGTGAGGACTCGAGCCACGTGGGGATCTAAGGAGAAGCATCCCCTATGGAGGGAAAAGCGAGTGCAACCTTGAAGGGGAAGACGGCTTATGCAGTTTGAATAACAGCCATTTTTATCTTCACTTGGCCAATACAGGCAAGAGAGAGAGTGGCTGGATAGGATATCGGTTCAAAGAGAAAGTGAGCCATAGAAGGCTCTCGCTCAGAGTAAGAGATGCCTTTGGCGTGTTAAGCAGAGGAATGACATGATCTGACTTTGTTTTCAGAGGATCCCCCTGGCTGCTGTGTTGAAGTAGACTGTAGGGTGGAAGGATAGAAGCTGGGAGACCCGATTGCAGTAATGGAGACAAAAGACGCTGGTGGTTTGGATTGGGGAATAGCGGTGGAAATGGTGAAAAGTTATTTGTTTCTGGATATGTTTGAAGGCAAAACTGACAAATATTTGATCAAAGGAATCTGAAGGGTGAAATAAAAAGAGGACATGAGGATAAAAACCAAGGTTTTTGGATGCACGAATTCTGAAGGAAAGAGTTGCCACTGAGAAGCGGATAAGAATTTGGGGCGGTGGTTTGTAGCAACCGGTAATTTGGTTCTAATCATGCTAAATTTGAGGTGCCTGTAAGATTTTCAAGAGAAATTCTGGAAAGCTCCAGACTGGGGATAAAAATGTGGGTGCTGTCAGCAAGTATATAGAGTTAAAGCCAACGATATGGTCACCCTGGAACGCTGTGGTGTTTGGAGGTTGGGAAAAAGAGGAAGATCTCACAAAAGAGAATGAGAAAAAATGACCAGAGGGGCCAGAAAAGAACCAATAGAGAGAGTGGCTCTCCGACACTGAGTGAAGAAACCACAGCAAGAAGAATAAGGGAGTTGTCGCCTGGGACCAATCTTCCGATCAATTGAGTAGGATGAGAACTGAGTCAATGATGGAATTTAGCAATGCCGAGATCATCAATGACTTTTAAAACAATTTTCGTGGGAGTTGTGAAGAATGAAGTCTGCTTGAAAAGAAAATGGGAGAGGATAAATTAAAGATAGCAAGAAGAGGCAACACTTCTGTCAATGTTTACTTTAAAAAAGAGGAAGGAGACAGCGGTAGGAAGGGGTTGTGGGGTCAAGGGAACTTTTTAAAATTTGGCTGTATTGCAATAGATTTGAATGTTTATAGTAGGCAAAATAATGGCCCAGCTAAAATATCAATGTCCTAGTCGACAAGCCCTGTGAAATATGTCACCTTACGTGGCAAAAGGGATTTTGCTGCTACACATGAAGATGGGAGAAGGGGCCATGAGCCAGGGATGCAGGTGGGTTCTGGAAGCTGAAAGAGACAAGTGGATTCTCCTCTAAAGCCTCCA
Source organism: Ceratotherium simum simum (assembly GCF_057802395.1). Lineage (NCBI taxonomy): Eukaryota > Metazoa > Chordata > Mammalia > Perissodactyla > Rhinocerotidae > Ceratotherium > Ceratotherium simum. Next base: position 15,512,146 of record NC_141926.1, read on the forward strand.
GAAGGTATACAGCCCTGCCAATCCATTTTGGATTTCTGACCCCCAGAACTGTAAGGTAATAAATTAGTATTCTTTTAAACCACTTAATTTGTGGTGGTCTGTAATGCAGCAAGAGAAAATGAATACAATACTGTTGGGAATCATACAATCAAGAGGGGAAAATGATAATGCAGAAAAGAGATGGCCAACATCTGGAATGATGTCTTTCAACCTATATCCTTGAGACATTAAATGAGATCTGGTGCACAGGAGAATGGACACAAGATAGCATTCATAGTAACAGGGATAGTATAAAATTCAGTTGCAATCGTTGATAGATTCTGTGACAGAAGAATTTCCCCAGTTTCTTCAGTGAAGTAAAAATCAATGCCATCAGCCCAAATTAGACAATTGGAGAGAGATGTTGAGAAGTATGCAATAATCCTTTAGGGATGTGGGCAAATAATAGACGAGGGAAGAATAGTATGGTTGCGGGGCAGAAATAAGGACCCACGTGGGGTTAGTGGCAATGGATTATCTGTTTGTTTAATTTTCTCTTCAGTTATATTTAGCTTCCTAGATTTACTACAGAGTCCACGGAGAGTTGAATTTAACCAAAACTGCGGTTTGCCAGAAGAGTGAAACAGAGAAAACTGGGGTTAGAAATTGAGGGTGTATGCAAGGGAATCTCAGGTGCTTTAGGGAGGCAAGGAGGACGTGAGGAACATTACAGACGTTGAAACTGTGATGAATCAATGAACTGTAGATTTCAGTAGGGTCAAAGAGTTATTGGAAATAGTGTAGGGAGAAGGTGAAGGTCAGAGAGTGAGATGTTCGAGACTAAAATATGGAGGGAGTGAATTTAATGGGAATAAAAACGTCCAGGTAGTCATTCTCTGGGGCTGCACATTAGCATCACCTGGGGAGTTTGAATCAAAACTGAATTAATTCAGCATCTCTGGGGATGGAAACCAGACATTAGTATTTCCTTAAATTTCTCCTATGTGATTCTAATATGCAGGTAAGATTTCGTACCATGAAAGTGGGTGGCTGAGGTCGAGTGAAAAACAGGATCTTTGGAGGCACAGGAGATTATATGCCTATTGTAAAGATGAATGAGATAACATGTGAGGTGGAACTGACCTCTTCCAAGGAAAAGCAATAAGGAAATCTCACCTGTTTTATGATATAGTTATGGAAACTCTCATCATTATTGTAAACGAGACTTTCATCCATCTTAGCACAAGGACAATGGAATTAATTATTTTTCTAAGGAATCTTGGGCAGGATGTTGCCTGGCTGTTGTGAAAGGAATACGAACGAGATGAGTTTCTCTCCACTCCTCTCTAACATTACATATGGGGAATGTTCCTAGAATTCTAATTTAAAATATTTAAGAAATATATGGCCCTAAACTACAAGTTATGTGTAACAGTGGTTTTGTTTAGAGATATACAATTATACCCCAAGATCAAACCCAAGGCATCACTGGGCAGTTAACCACTGAGTAAGATATAAATCATATACATATATTTCTGTTACAGACATTGATAGTTACATGCCCAGAATCTATTTTTCCTTCTTCTATGCTAAGAAAATCTCAATTTTCTTTAGAGTAAAAATGTGCTTTGTTAAAAATGTGCCCCCCTTGTGCTTCTCTGACCTAGTTTTGCCATGAGATCCACATCTGGCCAGTAAGACCTGAGTGGGAATCTGCTAGGTCAGGCTTCAGAGAAAGTTCTGTCTTCTTTTCTGATAGAGACAGACTCAGGAGCACGGGTCTTTGCTCCCTTGCACATTCCTCCCCCCTTTGCCTGGAGGTGACTCAGCCATTCTGAGACTTTGAGGACAAATGCCACATGCTTGGTTGCTGTGACGAAGAAGATAGACAGAGCCTGCTTCCTTGAGGAATTATTAGAGCAGCTGTGCCAGCCCCAAGCTGCCAAACTCTACACTTTTTTTTAAAGAGAGAAAAATAAACATATTACTTGTTTAAGCGACATTACTAGAATACATGTTATATAAAGCCAAGTGTAATTGCCAGCAAATACAATTTTCTTCAATTAAAAATGCCTTACTGGGGGGCTGGCCCAGTGGTGCAGCAGTTAAGTGCGTGTGCTCCGCTTCAGCAGCCCAGAGTTTGCAGGTTCGGATCCCAGGCATGCACTGACACACCGCTTGTCAAGCCATCCTGTGGCGGTGTCCCATATAAAGTAGAGGAAGATGGGCACAGATGTCAGCTCAGGGCCAGTCTTCCTCAGCAAAAAAAGAGGAGGATTGGCATTGGATGTTAGCTCAGAGCTGATCTTCCTCACACACACACACAAAAAAAGAATGCACTCTGAAAAATGCCTTACTATAAGTAAAATAAAAAAAAAAAGACATTTAATCAGTAGATTACATAAATTATGTTTATGCTCATTCATACAATGGAATACAGCATCATTATAAATATGATGAAGTGGAAAATATGTAATGACATAAAAGTGTTCACGATAGCGTATTAGGTGGAGGAAAAAAAGCAACTAACAAAACAGCCTGTATCTTAGACTTACTTTCATCTAAATCTTATCTCTTTCTTTCTTTTCTGGTCTATTTGTGGTGAGTCACAGTGGTAGTAAAGGTAGAGCCAAGAAGGAGATGTGTCTTAAGAACGAGTCTGTGGAACAGCAAAGAGACAGTAGTCTGTGCAAAGTCTGGAGTGGGTGGCTGAATCCTAATGAGGGAAAACAACATACGTTTATCCTTCTTATGCCACTGTAGACGGTAATGGGTCCTTGAAAACCTCAAGAAGACATCATAAAGAAAGTTTTGCAAATTATAAAATTATTATTATTTTTTTTCCTTCTTAAGTTTATTGGCTAATATTTTGCCAAAATATACCTATTATTGTAAAAAATCCTTTCATCTTTAGTATTAGGGTGATCAATTATTGATAGATATTATATACATAGTACTTTATTAAATAATGCTTAGGGGTTTTTTATGGTAACTTAGAACTCAGAAGACCTTGAGTCTCCAATTATTTTTCATGTTGGACTCATTTATTTGCAGTCAAAAATAATTTCATAATCTGACTTCTAAATTCACATTTGATATGCTCCAGGGAACACTGTGTTTTCATGTTTTTTAAATGTTCTTTAATTGCTATACATGGAATTATAAGAAAAAGGTAAAGTGTAAAGCTACCCTGAATCCAAGGGTTATGCATTTGAGCAATTACATAAACAATTAGCATTTCTATTTACAAACACATGTTTAATACCAGTAGAGTACTCAGTGTAAAGTGTAACACGGTTCAATGAAACATCTATACACACTCAACCTACAAGGGTTTGGGTTATTTTATAAACCTAAATAGCTTGTTTTATTTTATTTATTTACTTTTATTTTGTAAGGAAGATCAGCCCTGAGCTAACATCTGATGCCAATCCTCCTCTTTTTTGGTGAGGAAGATTGGCCCTGGGCTAACATCTCTGCCCACCTTCCTCTACTTTATATGGGACGCCGCCACAGCGTGGCTCGACAAGCGGTGCGTCGGTGCGCGCCCGGGATCCGAACCTGTGAACCCTGGGCCGCTGCAGCGGAGCATGTGCACTTAACCGCTTGAAGCAGGCCTGGCGGCATAGCGCTTAAGTTCACATGATCCCCTTCAGCGGCCCGGGGTTCCCAGGTTCGAACCTGGGCGTGCACCGACGCACCGCTTGTCGAGCCACGCTGTGGCGGAGTCCCATATAAAGTAGAGGAAGGTGGGCAGAGACGTTAGCCCAGGACCAATCTTCCTCAGGAAAAAAGAGGAGGATTGGCATCAGGTGTTAGCTCAGGGTTGATCTTCCTCACACACACACACAAAAAATAGCTTATTTTATAATGCTTCACATCATTTGGGAAAAACTTATGATTAATATTAAAAAAATCCAGAGTGTTTACACATATGGTCCCCAAATCACTTATTAATAAATTTATAGTCAGCTAAGAGCTACAATTGTTTTTTTCCTTATGACTGGTAGCTTTGGATAATCTTTAGAAAATGCTATACTCTAGACGTCACCACTTGATTGAGTTTTGAAGATTTTTCCACTCAGGTGAATGAAGGTTTGACATTTTATTCCCTTAGACATGGATCACTCACATTAAGCACAACAAAAAGAACAAAAGCCATTTTTACTTATCAAGAGAGTCACATCTAAGATATTAAGTAAGAGGAAACCTGTTGTGATCAGTAATTCTCTTAGGCCTTATGAGTATTTTTTAAAATTTTGTACATTTCTCTAATAATTATATGTAAAAGTATATCTGATTTATGTGATGTATGCTATTTTCTAGGCATCACACAGACTTGCCAGGGAGAATAATGCCCACCTGTTGCTATAAAAGAACAAAAGTTGAAGTGTCTAAGAATAGATTTTATTTTCTCTGACAGGTGACAAAACTTATCTGGAACTCTGGGTATAATTTTGTATGACTGGTAAATTTAGGCATAATCTTTTGGCAACATTATTTAATATACCTTACATATAATGACAGAGGAATGAACAAAATGACACAGATTTCTATGAAATCACTCATCACACTTAATATTGGTGTTATTTTCACAATAAAATTAATTCAATATATTCTTATTGAGCACATGATGTTTTAAATTTAAGTTAGGTATCATAGAAAAAGAAAAAGTTGAGTGGATGAGTAAGATATCATCTGAAAGATGTTTAAATTCAAGCATGAGGAGAACAGTGGCACAAATTGGCACATGGCTGTTATCCAAAAGGACGTGATGTCATAAAAGAAGGATAAAGCACTGTAGGTTTTACTGGAGAGAGAAAATAGTTCATATCTGGAGATGAGTATGGGAAAAATACAGGAAAATTTTCATGATGTAGATGGAAATTGAGCTGGGTGGGGAGGAGCTGGAAATTTTCAGGTAAAGTTGAATGATAGAGGAGCTTTGACAAAGGCAGGGAGCTGGAAAAGTACAGGGTGTGTTTTATTTGGTTGAGAGTAAATGAAGAGAAACAACAGCAAATTTGGTCAGAAAGGTGGTTTCAATACATAATATGGGTCCAGCACCATGAATGCCAAGTGAAGATACTTCACTAAGCCACACTGGTAGCGTCAAAAGCTTTGGATCAAGAGAATTACAGGATCAGGACTGCCTAATGTAAGATTATCCAGCAATGGGTGAGAGGATGTGAGTTCCTCTTGATTTACATCCCGTGCAGCAATAAAATTGAACAACACTTGGTTCCTTGAAAATACTGGTGGGTTCATACATCTATGCCCTTGCCTAGCACTCTCTCTTCTCAATACCATTTATTGAAGAGACTGTCCTTTCCCCATTGTATAGTCTTGGCTCCTTTGTCATAAATTAATTTACCATATATGCTTGGGTTTATTTCTGGGCTCTATGTTCTGTTTCATTGATCTATGTGTCTGTTTTTATGCCAGTACCATAGTGGTTTAATTACAATAGCTTTGCAATGTAGTTTGATATCAGGGAATGTGATGCCTCCAGCTTTGTTCTTCTTTTTCAAGATTGCTTTGGCTATTCAGGGTCTTTTGTGGTTCTATATAAATTTTAGGATTATTTGTTCTATTTCTTTGAAAATGCCATTGGAATTTTGATAGGGATTGCATTGAATCTTGCTTTGCTTGGGATAGTATGGACATTTTCACAATATTGATTCTTCCAATCCGTTAGCATGGAATATCTTTCCATTTATTTTTCTCTTCTTCAATTTCTTTCATTAATGTTGTATAGTTTTCATTATAAAGATCTTTCACTTCCTTGGTTAAATTTACACCCGGTATTTTATTCTTTTTGATGCAATTGTAAATAGGATTGTTTTATTTATTTCTCTTTCTGAAAGTTCATTATTAGTGTATAGAAACACAACAGATTTTTGTGTATTGATTTCGTATCTTGCGACTTTACTGAAATCATTTATTAGTTCTAACAGTTTTTTGGTGGAGTCCTTAGGATTTTCTGTATAATATTATGTAATCTGCAAATAGTGACAATTTTACTTCTTTCTTTCCAATTTGGATGTCTTTTATTTCTTTTTCTTGCCTAATTGCTCTGGCTAGAATTTTCAGTACTTTGCTGAATAAAAGTGGGCATCCTTGTCTTGTTCCTGATCTTAGAGGAAAGGCTTTCAGCTTTTCACTGTTGAGTATAATATTAGCTGTGGTTTTGTCATATATGCCATTTATTATGTTGGAGTACATTCCCTCTATACACACTTTCCTGGGAGTTTTTATCATAAATGGATGTCAAATTTTGTCAAATGCTTTTTCTTCATATGTTGAGATGATCATATGATTTTTATCCTTCATTTTGTTAATGTAGTGTCTCGCATTGACTGATTTGTGTGTGTTGAAACATCCTTGCATCTCTGGAATAAATCCCATTTGATCATGGTGTATGATCATTTTAACGTTTTGTTAAATTCAGTTTGCTAATGTTTTGTTGAGGATTTTTGCATCTATGTCCATCAGGGATATTGGCCTATAATTTTTTTTCTTGTGAAGTCTGTATCTGGTTTTGATATCAGGGTAATGCTGACCTCCTAAAATGAGTTTGGAAAAGTTTCCTCCTCTTCTATTTATTGGAAGAGTTTGAGAAGGATTGGTATTAATTCTTCTTTGATTATTTGGTAGAATTCACCAGTGAGGCTATCTGGTCCTGCACTTCTGCTCATTGGGAAGTTTTTAATTACTGATTCAACCTCCTTACCAGTAAATTGTAGGTTCAGATTTTCTATTTCATCATGATTCAATCTTGGTAGGTTTTATGTTTCTAGGAATTTATCTATTTCTCTAGGTTGTCCAACTCATTGGTGTTTAATTGTTCATAGTAGTCTCTTATCATCCTTTGTATTTTTATGGTATCAGTTGTAACATCTTCTCTTTCATTTCTGATTTTATTTATTTGAGTTCTCTCTCTTTTTTTCTTGGTGAGTCTAGCTAAAAGTGTAGTCTTGTCAATTTTGTTTACCTTTTCAAAGAACCAGCCCTTAGCTTTATTAATCTTCTCTATCATATTTTTAATCTCTATTTCATTTATTTCTGCTCTGATCTTTGTATTTCTTTCCTTCTACTAACTTTGGGCTCTGTTTATTCTTCTTTTTCTAGTTCCTTGAGGTATAAAGTTAGGTTGTTTATTTGAGACTTTTCTTATTTCTTGAGGCAGTCATTTGTCAATATGAACTTCTGTCTTAGAACTGCTTTTGCTGCATCCAACAAATTTTGATATGTAATACATCCATTTTCATTTATCTCAAGGTATTTGTTTTCTCTTTTGATTTCTACTTTGATCCATTGTTTGTTCAGTAGCATGTTGTTTGATCTCCACATATTTGTGAATTTTCTAGTTTTCTTTGTGTCATTAATTTCTATTTTCATACCAGTGTGGTCAGAAAAGATGTTTGATATGATTTTAATCCTCTTAAGTTTACTAAGATTTGTTTTATGGTCTAACATTTGATCTTTCCTGGTAAATGTTCCATTTGCACTTGAGAAGAATGTATATTTTGTTGCTTTTGGATGGAATGTTCTGTACATAGCGGTTAAGTCCATCTGGTCTAACATGTCATTTAAGGCCTATGTTTCCTTATTGCTTTTCTGTCTGGATGAGCTATCCATTGATGTAAGTGGGATATTAAACTCCCATACTATTATTGTGTTGTTGTCTGTTTCTCCCTTTAAGTCTGTTAATATTTGCTTTATATATTTAGGTATTCCTATGTTGGGTGCATAAATATTTACAAATGTTATATCCTCTTGTTGGATTGACCCCTTTATCATTATGCAACACCCATCTTTGTCTCTTATTACAGTCTTTGTTTTAAAGTCTATTTTGTCTGCTATAAGTGTAGCTACTCCAGCTTTCTTTTGGTTTCCATTTGCATGGAATATCTTTTTCCATCCCTTCACTTTTGGTCTCTGTGTGTCTTTACATCTAAAATGAGTCTCTTGTAGGCAGTATATAGATGGGTCTTGTTTCTTTTATCGATTCATCCACTCTATGTGTTTTGATTGGAGAATTTAGCCCTTTTATATTTAAAGTAATTATTGTTAGGTTTGTACTTATTGCCATTTTGTTAAGTGTTTACTGGCTGTTTTTGTAATTCCTATCTGTTCCTTTCTTCTTCTCTTGCTTTCCTTGTAGTTTAACGACTTTCTTTAGTGGTATACTTATATTCCTTTCCTTTTATCTTTTGTGTGTTTTCCATAGGTTTTTACTTTGTGATCACCATGTGGCTTACATATAACAACTTATATCGATACCAGTCTAATTTAAGTTGATAATAACTTAAGTTTGGTCCCATTCTAAAGTGCAACATTTTTACTCCCCTCCCCCATTTTATGTATTTGACATCACATTTTACATCTTTTCATCTTGTGTATCCCTTAACTAATTACCATAATCATAGTTATTTTTACTACTTTTTCTTTTAACCTTCATACTAGTTTTATAAGTGATTAATCCACTACTTTTACTATACATTTATCTTTCTAGTGTGATTTATTTTTTCTTTTTTTTTTGTGTTACAAATTAGACCCTTTCTTTTCAACTTAAAGAAGTCTCCTTTAACATTTCTCATAAGGCCAGTTTAGTGGTGATTAACTCCTTTAGCTTTTGCTTGTCTAGAAAACTCTTTTTCTGTCCTTCAATTCTGAATGATATTCTTGCTGGGTAGAGTATTCTTCGTTGGAATTTCTTTTATTTCAGCACTTTGAATATATTGTGCCACTCCCTTCTGGCCTGCAAGGTTTCTGCTGAAAAGCCTGTTCAGTCTTATGGGGGTTCTCTTGTACATAACAACTTGTTTTTCTCCTGCTGTTGTTAATATTCTTTCCTTGCCTTTAGATTTTAAAATTTTAATTATAATGCATCTTGGTTTGGGTCTCTTTGGATTCATCTTTTTTGGAACTCTCTGTGCTTCCTGGATCTGGATGTCTGTTTCCTTCCCCTGGTTAGGGAAGTTTTCAGCCATTATTTCTTCACACAAGATTTCTTCCCCTTTCTCTCTCTCTTTTCTTTCTAGGACCCCTATGATGCAAATTTTAGTCCATTTGATGTTGTCCCATAAGCCCCTCAAGCTATCTTAACTTTCTTCATGCTTTTTTTTTTTTCATTTTGCTGCTGTGATTGGGTGAGTTCCACTGCCTTGTCTTTGAGTTGTCTGATCCTTTCTTCTGCTTCATCTAGCCAGCTGTTGAACCCTCTAGTGTATTTTCCAGCTCAAGTATTGTTTTCTTCAGCTCTGTGATTTCCATTTTGTACTTTACTATATTTTATATCTCTGTTGACGTTCTCACTGTGTTCATTCATTCTTCTCCCTAGTTTGGTGAGCATCTTTATGACCATTACTTTGAACTCTTCATCAGGTAAATCACTTATATCCATTTTGTTAAGGTTTTTTTGAGGATTTATCAACCTTTTATTTAGAACATATTCCTTTGTTTCTCCATTTTGCTTGACTCTCTGTGTTGGTTTCTATAGAGTGGGTGAAACAGCCATCTCTCCCAGTCTTGAAGGAGTGGCCTTGCATGGGGATGAAACTTGTTGTTCAACCCTGTCCTAGTTCTTTGTCATCTCTCAAATTTTTGTGCTTGTCCAAGAAGACTATTATATTTTTAATAACTCCCAGTAGTTGAGAATGTGCCAAGACCTGTCAGTGTCACTAAGGGGAGGATCTCAGTACCTAGATTCAGGCTGTTTGAAGCCAGACCCTCAGGCAACAGCTTTTAAAAGTATGCAAATATATGCAGTTCTGTGAGACCACAAGTGTAAGCGCCACTAGCTAGGTGATCTGGTGGTTTTGTCTCAAATACACCTGCTCATTTTTGATAAACTTTTCCTTCTTAATTTGAGTCTACATTTTATTTCATTACACATATTTTATTTTATGTATTTTTTCCCAATAATTTCAATATCAAGGTTTTGGAGGTCTGATTCTGCAGTTTTTTCTTCTGCCAGTTCTGACATATTGTGATGTTTCCTTGTGTATTTGGGGATTTGTGATTGTGAGTCCTGTTTATTGGAAATCTGTCGGTGGAAACCCATTGAGGATTCCATCAGAGAATAGTTACATTTGTTTTTGTTAGGAACTTTTAAGCACAACCAATTCCAATTTAATTGCTTTAAATTAAAATTCTCATCTTGCAATTTTGTGGACCACACCTGTAGTGTTAATCTAGATCTAAATGTCTACATGGTCACAATGTCTCAGGCTACTTTTGAAATTCTAGTCTGAGAAAAGCAAATTGCTTTTTTTTTGGACTTACTGATGGAAATTCTTTCTAATTTAATCTTTCTTCTTAAGTTGCTGCTACTTGAGAACCTTAAAGTTATTCTAAGGTGTCTAATCTGAATCTAGGCTTGGTGTCTAAGCCTTCTGCACCAGCCATCCTAACTGCAGCTCTTGGCCACCAGGGAATGGTAGATTCCCTCAGAGCATTCACACTTCCTCTTTTGCTATTCTCCCAATAATTAAATTTCTGCTTAGTTCTTATTCTCAATATTCTCTAAACACTTCTCTTATTTTCTTGAAAACTTCCTATGCATTAAATAAAGTGACTTTTCTTTTAATAATTTTAGATTTTTTTTTTTCTGAAGAAGATTCACCCTGAGCTCACATCTGTTGCCAATCTTTCTCTTTTTGTATGTGAGCCACTGCCACAGCATGGCCGGTGACAGATGAGTGGTGTAGGTCCACGCCCAGGAACCAAACCGGGCTGCTGAAGTGGAATGCACCAAACTTAACCACTAGATCATTGGAGGCTGGCCCAAGAATTTTATATTTTTTATGAAGAAATTATAGGATATTAGTCTAAATATCAACAGAAAGTGCTGAATATCAATTGAAGTGCTGAATTGATATTGTATGCTTAATAGCACAAGAAGATTCTCTAATTGAAATTATATAATCATGACTTAAATTGAACAAAAATATGAAAACATATTTCTCAGTTTTTGTGATTCATCTTAATATCTTTCTTTTCAATAACCTGCTCAAGAAACTTATAATTGGCCTCAATTTTCTATCTCAAAAAATCTAAACTTTTCTTAGACTTCTTAAGGCTGTCTAATATTTATCCCAACCTTATTCTTTTACTATATGAATCTTACAAAAATGTGTAAAAATAAAATTTTCAGTAGGTTAAAAATATGCTTCTTATGCCAATATAGAATGAACATGTTTCAAAGATGTATTTTACTCATTAATGAGAGACTCTAGGTTAGGAAGGCTGGTTGCAAGAGTATTTGAGGAAAGCCATCCTAAAATAAGTTTGCTGAGTTAAAGACAATTCTCTCCACTGTCCTAAGAGAAATAAAACCATTAGTTATTTTCTACTGTCCAGAAATTATTTGCCTCTCTACAGGAAAATATATGTAAGTTAACATACAACATCACAAAGTTTGAGCCCTAACCAATATGAAATACCAATTAAAACAAAGGTACAATCCCCTAGAGAATTAAATAATCTTTGGTTGAATCTGCCAAGCAATGTTTCTGCATGACTTTGAAAGGACATGCAGTCCTTATTTTGTCTTATTTGTAAGTAGTGGATCATTTTTTTCATTACAAATGTAAAGTCTGTGAGAGTAGGGACTTTACCATTCTTGTCCATTATTCTATAATCAGTGCACAGTGCTCTGACACATAGCACATGCTTAGATAATATGCTGAAATAATGAATCAATGAAACTGTCTTACTCCCTATGCCCTTTTTTCACATATTAATCTAAACTAGGGTATCATTGCTCTATCAGACTGGAAGCTTTCTTTTATATAAAATACTTGGCAATGTCCCACGGACTATTCTGAAATGAAAGTCATGGATGATATAAAATAGTCATTTGGAAATGTCAATATCATATCCTACCTATAATATAATGAAAACTTCAAAGGAAGATAATTTATTTAAAATAATATATATTTCATTATGCAGTTGAATAGGTTCTGGTGAGAACCTATCCTGAGTGATGTAAAAATCTACACTGAGCGATATGAAAATTAGCCAGATGTTTGCTTTTATAAGCAGATTCACTGACAGTGTGAAAGCTAAAAAGACAGATTGATACAGACTCAAATTCCATGACTACTGTTGCCATGGATGACATGATTTTTTTAAATGATGAATAATTCTTAGTATAAGTTCCAAACAAAACAAAACTCAACCTTCCCTCATTTTACTGGTTACTGCATTCCTGAATTTTTACTGTGCATTAAAAAAATTACTTTGGGTTTAAATGTAAAATGGAGTAGGGTTCTATGTTCATAATCATAAATAACTTCTTTAGTTACTATCAAAAAGATCATTAGAAAGTTGCATGAGATGCAGGACAATGTGTCTTTGTGCAGGACTGTCTTTTATGTCTTGTTTGTAAAAGATGACTAGCAGGATTCCATCAATTAAATGCCAGTGAAGTTCCCAAGCATTGTGGCAACCAAATTCCACTCCCCTAAACACGCACACATTTTCAAAATGCTCCTAAGCCAGTATTTCCCCAGTTTGGGACCACTGATTGAGGCACATTTTACCCATTTTTAAAGGGCCAATTTGAACATTGCACCTTCATGAGTATTTACCAGTGATTTCTGTGGACGTTATTCTCTTATTTCTCCTATACATGACAACTTTTATAGTTCATACATACAGTGTAGTGATCGAGAGTGTATTCTGTAATCTCCTTGTCTGGGTTTCTATCTCAGACACTTTCTGTAACCTTGGGCAGCTGACCTAACCTCTCGGTGTTTCAATTTTTCCATCTATAAAAGGTGAGTGAAATTGGTAGCTATCTCACTGAGTTGTTGTGATGAAAAAATTCAAGTATAAGATTGAAGAGGTAAGGGCCAGCCCGGTGGTGCAAGCGGTTAAGTGCGCACGTTCCACTGTGGCGGCCTGGGGTTCACCGGTTTGGATCCTGGGTGTGCACAGATGCACCGCTTGTTAAACCATGCTGTGGCAGCGTCCCATATAAAGTAGAGGAAGATGGGCATAGATGTTAGCCCAGGGCCAGTCTTCCTCAGCAAAAAAGAGGAGGATTGGCGTCGGATGTTAGCTCAGGGCTGGTCTTCCTCGAAAAAAAAAAAAAAAGATTGAAGAGGTACCTAAGTACATATTGGCTATTTTTTCTTATTAGCACCAATCAGTTGATTCCTTAAATACATACTATTAGTTCTACTTCTTTAAGTAGATGGTAAGCTCCTTGAAGGCAGGGCATTTGAACAATGGTGGATAAACTATTGATAATCGATATATATTTATTTGTCAATTATGTATATTTAGTTTGAGCTATTGCATAAGCACAATATTGACATAACAAAACTGTTGAAAGTGTAAGTGTTAGAATTGCAAAGCATACTACAAATATTCCCACAAACGAATTATCAGTTCAAAGAAGAATTCCCAAAAGCAGAGGACATTAAAAACATTTTTCTTGTTACTTGTTTATAGAATGCCTTTGGCCAAGTCACTGAGATGCTCTATCTTGTCATTTTTCCCACAACCAAGTACAGAAGTAGCACCTGCTCCTTCCCTCTCTCTTAGGAATCTTGTAGGGTTAGATACGTGTATAAAGCCTTTGTTCCTCAGGCTTCAGTACAATTATTTCTCCTCTTATTAAAATGTCTCTGTCCTGTGACATCAGCTATTATAAAGGGTCTTGGTGAATCATGCTCTCCTGTGGATTTTTTCTGCTAGAAGAAGGTGTGTCTTTCTGTTTTCTCTTAACCACTAAACGATACAAAATATTCACTACCTTGTTATACAGTTGGGCAGTGTTACATAAAGCTTCAAGTGTCCCCACAATCAGCTTTTATGATCCTCATAAAAATGTTCAGGAGAAAGCACTGAACTCAGATGGTAGAGAGCCTTCGTTTTATATTCTCATGTTTCACAGTGAAACATTAACTTTCAAATTAACTACGGAAGCAACTGGCAATTTTCTATCTCTATGCAATTAAATTAATAATTAAGTGCCAAGCATTATTGATTTTTAATTCTTTTTTGTAAGATAATTTCATAGGTTTTTAAGGCTGAAGGAGACCTTAACTTGAATTTAATTAAATCCAACAAACTTGAGGTTGCATACAGTATTGTAAAATGTGGCTCTGAGGCCACGCTGGCTGAGGCTGAATCTTGGCTTTACCTATTAGCTGGATGACACTACATCTTAGTTTGTCACCTGCAGTATCATCTTCTGAAAGACGGAGATGAAGACAACGTCAACCCCATAGAGTTATTTTGAGTCTTAACGATGGTAAGTAATACAAGGATTACATGGATAATGATAATATATATCCGTGTGGCATAATGAAGTGTTTAGTAAACTGTTAGCCATGATTCTTTGTGGTGGAGACCTGTTCTGTACAATGTAGGATATTCAATAGCGTCCTTATCTTCTACTCACTAGATGTCAGCAGAATCTCCTCAGTGTGACCAAAAATGTCTCCAGCTGTTGCCAAATGTCCCCTTGGGGAAAAGTCACCCCCAGATGAGAACACTGTTTTATATTGTAATAGATTTTATGTGGCGGGGGTGGAGCAATTATGAAATAACATAGTCCCTGAAGGTCAGAAGCATGTAGTCTAATGAGGGAAGAAAACTTTAAAGCATAGAATTTGAACATCAGAGATACATTAGAGATTGAATTCAGGTTCTAAACATACTTAGCTATCTCTAGTTGCCTCATTTCATCATCTGTAACATGGAAATAACCATTAGAACAAAGAGGATGGTACAGGAACTTCACCAGTGGCAAAATAAATGCATAAAAATTAATAATTTTCTTATTTTACAGCTTAAAATTATAATGAAGAAAAGACTCAAATCATAACAACAAAAATATAGAACATCTAGGAATATAAGTAACAAAATAAAAATATCCCAAATTCAGCTACACACAACAAGTACTGAGGGATATAAATTAGGAAACAGAGATAAAGCTTTAATAATTGTAAAACTGTAAAAATTCCCAGTAATACTGTTTACATATTTCCTATCAGAATCCAATATGTTTTTGTCTGTTGTCAATTTAGCAAAACTATTTTAAAGTTTGTCTGGATAAAAACCAAACATATTTAAGAAGTAGAAAACAGGAGATTTAAAAAAGTTTTAATAAAATTAAAATAAATAAAATATTATGTTAATAATGTGAAAATAGACTAAAAGGAAATCCAACCCAATTGCAAAAGCAGACAAAGACTATGACTCGATCTCTAGCAAATTAAATTGTATACACACATTAAGCAGAATAGAAAATCCAGAAACAATCCAAGCAAGTTTTTAATAAATTAAATAATCCCAAAAAATATTTGTTGAACCCATACTATTTTCCTAGCACTGGTCTAAATATTGGAGATATATTAGTACATAAAGCAGAATATGTCCTTGTTCTGTTAGAGTTTGCTTAGAGTAGACACAAAGACAATAAAAAAAATCAACTCATGGATTTATCATATAATGTCTGAGTGACAAATGATTTAAAAATCATAAAGGAGAATAAAGTGACAAAGAGCGATGGTGGAGTTCCAATTTAGATAGGGTGGTCACTGGTCAAGGAAGCCTTCTTGTAATAGGTAGCATTGGAGCAGCAATCTTGAAAATGCAGACAGGGAACCCCACAAATATCTGAAGGAAGAGCGTGGAAGACTTTAGGGCCAGCGCAGTGGGAGATTAAGTCAAAGAAGTAACTAGGGACCATATATTGTCAGGATGATGGATTTTATTCTAAGTATGATGGAAAGCCACAGGGAGAAGCAGGAGAATTCTGGGAAGAATAAACAGTAACAGAGAAAATGGTAGCAGCAAGATTAACTAGAAAACAATTTCAGTAGTTTGATAGTTGGACCATGACATTTCTGGTGGAGAAGGTGAAAAATAGCCTTGGGATTTGAAGGTAGAACATTAAGAATTGATGATGGATTGTATGTTGTATGTGAGACAAAGAAGATGCCTTCAACTTTTTTGGTCTGAGAAACTGGACATGGAAAGGTTGTATTCATGGACACAGGGAAGACGTAATTTGGGGAAGTCTGGGTAATGAAGAGTTTGGTTATAGACAAATTATGTTTGAGATGTCAGTTGGACCCCAGTGCGGAGAAACATCCAGTATAGGTTGTGAGATAGATGTGTCCAGAGTTCAAGCAAGTGGCAGCAACTGGAGATATAAATTTGGAGATAGTTTTAAAGCCACAGGCTGGATGAGGTCCCCAAGAGTGTGCATGCAGATGAAGAAGTATATACATCCCAGGTGCTGGGTGCTGCAAGCATAGGACAATTTGATATAGTATGTATATTTGTTTCCTATTGGTGTTGTAACAAATTACTACAGACTTGTAGTTTAAACTTCAAAAATTTATTATCTTACAATTCTGCAGTTAAGAGATTCAAAATGGGTCCTATTGGACAAAATCAAGGTGTCAGCAGGGCTGGGTTCTTTCTAGAAGCTCTGGGGAGAAGCTGTTTCTTTTTCTCTTTGTCTTTTCTAGCTTCTAGAGGCTGGCTGCATCCCTTGGCTCATGACCGCCACTCTCCACCTTGAAAGCAAGCAACATCTGTCTGGCCGTTCACATGCTGCTGTCTCTCTGGTCCTTCTTTTGCCTCCCACTTTTAAGGACCTTCTTGATTACCTTGGACCCATCCAGGTGATCCAAGATAATATCTCTACCTTAAAGTTATCTGCAATCATCTAAATTCATCTACAAACTTCATTCCTCTTTCCCAGATAATTGAACATATTCACAGGTTCCAAGTGTTAGGATGTGGACATCTTTGGGGTCCATTATTCTGCTAACTAAATTATGTCATAAAGGCAGTATGTTAAAAAAAATGAGAAAACAATGAAAAAAAGGTGTAGATATAACTGGCTAAAAGTGTGAAGAAGAATTAGAGTGAATTCCTCATCTCACATCATACATTAATTTAATGATCAATGTATTAAAATTTCCTTGTAAAAATAAGAATCTTCTTGAGATCTAGAATAATTTATGGAAGAGCGTACTGAGAAAGTCAGTAAAAGTGTACAGGAAAATACTAACTGATTTGACTATAGTACATCAGTATTGTATGAAGCATGTCCATCAAAGCAAAGCATAGCTAAAATTTAAAGGCAGGCAACAAACAAAACTATTTACAACATGTATGCAGATTTTATAGTGTTATTTCTAATATATAAACTTATTTAAAGCATATACACCAAGAGCAAAAATAAGAAAAGAAAAGATAATTAGTAAAATTCCCCAAAATGTTATAGAGACATGAAATATAGAAGTTTAGCCTTACTGGTCATCAAAGGAATGTGAATTCTAATGATCATAAGATACTGTACTTCACCTGTTGAGTTGTAATTTTTTGTTGTGATAACCCAGTGATGGTGAAGAAATAGAGTAATAGGTACTTTCAAACACTGTTGGTGGAAAGTAATTTTAAAATCTATACCAAAAATCTGTACAGTATTTGTATTACTTGACCTAATAATTACAAGTCTAAGAAAATAACCAGAAGTGCTCCAAAGCAAATTTAAAGAATTTTAAAATTGGAAACAAGCCAGAAATTGGTTAAATAAAAATTGTTCTTGAGTTCCTACTATATATTAAGCATTGTTATGTGGTGCTTTATGTATTTTACCACTAATTCTTAGAGTAATACAGAGTCATATAAAAGACTGATATTCAACTCTAAAAATGATCTCATTAAAAATATTTAATGAAATAGAAAAATATTCATAATATGTAGTTAATTGAAATAATCAAGCCATTCCTTCACTTTTTTATTCAATTTATAGTTATCTTGCACTAACTTACATGCCAGGTGTCTGTTGCTAGAAAGACAGTGAATAATAAGATAAAAGATGCATATCCTCATTGAGTACACACAGTCATTAAATAAACAGTTGCAAAGGTTGAGAGCTAAATGTGTGTGTATATGTGTATATGTGTGTGTGTACGCATGGGTTAATATACACAAATGTTTCTTTGCCGCAGTAGCTGAGGGAGCCTAAAAGAAATGACACTACAGTAGCAGTGAGCACACCTAAAACCCAGATCTTGGTTTCTAATACCATTCTCCAATAAAAGGAACCAGGGATCCTTGGAGAAATAGCTGATTCTAGGATTGGGAAAGGAAATGTTCAAGATGAACCTAGAGCATCACGTAATGCCAGAAAGTAAGAGTGCTATGTTAAAAGGGCACAGCAGATAACTGAAAGAATTTCCCGTGGCCAAAACTGGAAAAATTTGAGCCACCAAAAAAAGTAGTTTTGGATTACAACTCAAAGTGTAAAACAAATATCCGCAAGTCCATACTGATATAAATAAATGATTGAATGCAATAATAATTGGGAAAGGAAAGACAAATCTCCCATGCAGAAGAATTCCAAGTAATTTATGTAAATACTCCACTCCGTAAGTGTGGGCTGTGTGTAGTGACTTTCTTCCAAAGGGTACAGTATGGAATACAGGTGGGAGTAACTTTACAGTGGAGGAATCTGACAAACCCTACCCTAGCCAGAAGAACAAGGTCAACTTCAACTGTCCTAAATAGTGTTGATAGTACGTACTTTTGATATGATGTGATAAAAATGGCGCTTTACCTCTGTGAACTTCTTCCTCAAAACCCATAACCCCAATCTAATCATGAGAAAAATATCAGACAATTTCCAATAGAAGTTTATCCCACAAAATAACTGAGCATCTCTCAACTTTTAAGGTCATCAAATATAAGGAAGATCTGAGAAGCTGTCACAGCCAGGAGGAGCCTAAGGAAACTTACAATTAAAGGGAATGTGGTATCCTGGATGGGATCTTGGAACAGAGAAAGGATACCAGGTAAAAACTTTAAAAGTCTGAATAAACCATGAACTTTAGCTAATAATAATGTGTCAATAGTTTTTAATTAATTGTTTCAAATGTCCCATATCAATGAACAGTGTTAGTAGTAGGGGAAACTGGGTGTGAGGTATGAAAATTCTCTGTACTATCTTCTTAATTTTTCTCTAAATCTGAAACTGTTCTAAAAGATACAAGCTATATAAAATATAACAGAATGGACTGTTTAGTATATCTCAAAGAAATGTCATAAAAAGTAATTATTAAGTGGATATATTTTGATAAATTTTTATTATAAAATTAGCATGTGAAAAACTTATTTACAATATGTAACAAGTTAAGCAATTTACATTTTTTAATTTAATCCATTTATACAGAAGAGGAAACTGAGGGTTAGAAAGGAACTTTGGTACCCTTTAAACTGATATCCACAGGAACCTGAGAGGCTCCAAAATATTTAGAGAGAAACATCTGCTTAATGAGAGTTTCTAGTTCTGTTGGATTATCTGGATGACGACTATACTCGCCTACTGTCCTGTGAGTGACCCAAGTGATTATCTAAAGTGAAAATGTTGAATATGTGATGCCTTAATGTGCATCTGACTTCTTTCAGGTTGGCTTGTCCAAATTTTAAAGTAAGAATATTTAGTCTGAATAATATAGTTACCAGTTGAATTATTTTTACCGTTTGTACAGATATGATTTTTTTTACAGTGATAGTTTTCTTTTTCTTTCTTTTTTTTTTTTTTTGTGAGAAAGATTAGCTCTGAGCTAACACCTGTTGTCAATCCTCCTCTTTTTGCTGAGGAAGATTGGCCCTGGGCTAACATCTGTGCCCATCTTCCTCTACTTTATATGGGACGCCACCACAGCATGGCTTGACAAGTGGTGTGTCAATGCGTGGTAGGGATCCGAACCTATGAACCCCAGGCCGCCCAAGCGGAACGCGAGCACTTAACCACTGTGCCACGGGGCCGGCCCCTACAGTGATAGTTTTCAACGTAAAAAAATTCAAAATTAGTCTTTAGTTTTTTAAATCATACAATAAATTGAGACATTGATTTGCCATCATGAAAATGACATTGTACACTGGAATGATTTTCAAAATAAAGGTCAAATGTGGTCACACTGTACATATGTAGAGTTCACAGTCACAAAGCCAACTTGTGGGATAGTGAGTCCTTACAATATACAGAGACATTGAGGCAATATCAAATGAAAGAAAGAGCTTGCTGGGTTTTTCTTATGTTTGGATCAAAGGCAATGAGCAGATCTGATCTTTCTACAGTTCATTAGTGGGTATAGAAGTAAAAATCCAATGAAAAACAGTACATTTTAATTTGCCAATATTTTACTTAGGAGCACGCTCTCAAACGTTTTGGCTCATCAGAATATTGGATCAGATTAAGAACAACCTCATTGTTAAAATGAAAAACAATGACAGTGATAAATGGATGCTTCAAATAATGGTGCATCGCACTTGAAAGTTAACAAATAAAAAATGACAAGTGGAGAACAAATTATGAAAGTGTATCTTTCTGTTAGTAAATCTATCACCCAGAATTTAGTTTCAAAAATTCACTATCTACCAAATCAAAGTAGCATTGATAATTTAAGTTTTATCAATTGTGCAGTTTTGTTTGTATTTAATTTATTATTTTAGTTTTATGATTTTTGTCAGAACCATAAGTATAAAAGTGTATACCACATTTCATGTCTGAACATAACTGAAGTAATATTGCAATATAATTTTTTTTTTAGAAAAACTTGTTTTTTAGAGGTATTTGAACATAATTCACAGTTGAGAAGCACTGTGCTAATACTCAGGTTGTGGTGTTTTCAATCATAATTGATAAATATCATGACTTCACCTTGCTTTTTAAGAAATAACATGCCTAATTGCAGAAAGATAAGAACAATAAATTCATCATTTTTATTTCAAAGCTTTTCACCACTTACTCATATAAGACTGAGTTTAACCAGCAATGTAAAACATTTACACTCTAGATTCTTGTTAAGGAGTATAACCTCAATTTCACTCTCAAGTCCCAAAAGCTCTATTGAAAGAAACAATATTAATGTAAAATTACCTTAAAGATAATACAATAACATCCATTCGTCTAGAGCAGTGGCTCTCAACCTCAGCTGCATACTACAATCACCTAAAACATAAAAAAATACTGGTGCCTGTCTTGAGCTATTTTGATTTACTTGGTTTGATGTGGAGCGAGATACAGTTCACTTATATGATTCTAATTAAGAACCCAAACTGATAACCACTGGAATATAAACTGTACAGCAGTGTTTCTGATCCCAGTCCACCTATTCGTATCACAAGAGCTGCTTTTAAAACACTGACACAACTACAACAAATCATAACAAAAACAAAAATACTGAGGCCAGGGCCCCACCCAAAAATTCTGGTCTAATGGGTGTGGGGTGGGGCCCCAGGCACTGGTATTTTTTCAAAAAGTCCCACAGGTGATTCTAATGTGGAGTCAGGGCTGAGAACCACTGATCTAAGACCTGAACTCTGGACCACATTATTTAGGTCCCTGTAAAAGAACACCTGGGCAAATTTGCCTACTATATTTACTTTAAGGATGTTGTTCATTGTATTCTACAATGAAAGAGGTTTCTTTCTGGAGTCAGAAGGAAGAAGAGTCATGCAA
Organism: Ceratotherium simum simum; assembly: GCF_057802395.1. Lineage (NCBI taxonomy): Eukaryota > Metazoa > Chordata > Mammalia > Perissodactyla > Rhinocerotidae > Ceratotherium > Ceratotherium simum. The sequence continues at coordinate 15,533,636 of NC_141926.1, forward strand.
CTCCTAAAAAATGTTTGTTTTTATTGCATGGACACTCTGCCTTGCTGCTAAAAGGCTTGGAGGCAAATTCATGGCCAATGCTTAACAAATGTGGCTCATATTTTGTGGATGAACTTCATGCCATTTTTATCTTTTATTTTCTGTTCTGGTTTTACCCCGTCCCCCAAATCCTCATTTGCTTTTCATGAATCACAAGCCTTCTCATTTTGTTTTCTTTTTTTACAAGTTTTCTTGTGGTATTTCTGCAGTCATATGAGAAGGAAAAAAGAAAGGAGAGAAGGAAAATGGAGGAAGGCAGATAAATTCAAGGATTTTATAGCATATACTCAACTCTGTGTGCAGAAGCAAAAACATATACATTTAATACAGGTTTGTTACTTGGAGTGAACTCTGGGATTTCTCTGATTGGTTTTACAGAAAATTCCATTGTAAATACTGACATGTGGGTAGCCTTAAAATAGCTGAAATTTGAGACAGTAATGCAAGATAATAGGATAAATCTGATTGACTAGCTGGTGGTATTAAACCTAATTTAGATGGTTTCTAGATTATTCGCAAACACATTCCTGAAATAGAAAACAGCATTTTTTTTTTAAATAAATGAGATGCTAAAGTTGTTATGTAGTATATTCCATTACATAAATCTGGTCTTTAACTCTGTAGAAAAGTATTCAAACTGTGAATTTATAATTTAGGAAGATATAATTAAATACTGATCCTTAAAGTAGAGGAAAGCCTAACTAAATAAAACGTTGTATTGATTGTTTAATTCATTATTCATTCAAACAATATTTCCTGGGCAGGCTACTACTGACCTACTCTGTGCCCACGTCTCTGCTATGCGCTGGGAATCTAATGGTAAAGTAGACACAGTCTCTGTTCTCATAGAATTTACAGTCTAGATGGGAAACAGACTTAACTGAACATAAATAGAAATGTATATTTATTTAGAATTTATGACAAATGTTATGGAGAAAAATGCATAGCACTATGAAAGACTAAAACAGTGGCAGAGATGGAGGTGGTATTGAGGCTGGTATGATCTGATAATTCAGAAAAAGTTTCTCTTGTGACTAAATTTGGATCAAAATCTAAAGGAAAATGAAAAAGTATTAAATGGACAATGTATATCTGTTGGCATGGGTCAGGGGAATTGGGAAAGTACCTTAGGTAGAGGAAATAGCATGTTTGAAATTAGTAGAGCAGAAATCTCTATTTATACATGTGTATATTCATATGTTGACTTACAATCAATCTAATGGGCATCCAGTTAAAATTTTTTCACTCATTTGTACTTGTTAAAACTTGAACTGGCCACTGAGGGAGACAGGACATTACCTTTCAAAACAGACATACAATAAGTTGGGAAAATGTCTGAACATTTTCAGGTGTGGAACTCTTCAAAAGGGAGGAAAGTTAGACAAGATGAGGATGCTTTGAGTGTCTTAATTTTTCCATTTGTTATTCCTCGGCTCCTATTCACTTGAAGCTGATGCTGTAAGTAAAACTCTGACACATTTTTACGGAGAGAAGTCAAAAGGCCCTCAACCTAAATCGGATTCTCTAAGACCCAGAGCAAGACGCAGGAGGACATGATGATAGAATAAGTCAGTATTTTCAGATTCCTATCAGATTGTGATCTAATCATAGATAATTTGTGGACAGGATGGAGGTTGTGAATTCTTACATATGTGTACAGTTCAGACTTTTCCTATGAGCTCCAAAAGAATCTAATTCCCTACATTCTTTACTGGAATGGCTCACAGGCAACTCAGACTTCACATCTGAAACTTAACTCTTGATCTAATAGGTTGCCCATCCTTCAGTGTCTCACCCCACAGTACAGGCACCCCTGTGTACAATGATGCTCATGCCAATGATAGGACAGTCATCTCTGACACATTTTCCTGTCTCTAGTCCATCACCCACTTTCACCAACTATAACTCTTATACATAGCACAATCCATCCACTTCTCTACATTGCAGCTTCTCTAAGTTAACTTTCATCGTCTCTCATTTGGACCATTGCAATAACCTTCTAATTGGTTGGTTCATGTTCAATTTTGTGCCTTTCCAATCCGTTCCCCCAAAATAACAATATGATTTTTTCTTTTTTAAGGAGAACTTGATCATGTCAGTTCCATGCTTAAAATCTTTAACTGGCTTTGTATTGGTATTAGGAGAAGATTATTAAATGGTTCATATTGCCCTGCGTATATGAACTGTGCCTACATTTGCAGACTTATCTGCTTCTCATCACAGTTCTCACTTTCCTCTTGCTCAAGGGCTTTCATTTGCATTAGCCCCAAGCTCTCTTTGGCCTCAGTGCCTTAGCACAGACAGTCCATACCTGGAATGCTCTTTATCCCACCCTTTACCTGATGATATAATTCCTACTCAAACTTCAGGTTATAGCTTAAATATTATTTTGTCAGAGAATGTTTTTTCGCGTCATAATTAAAATTAAGGTTTCATCTGTTTATATTGTCTTTGTACGCTACATTTTTATACCCTATATTTTTCATCCATAGCTCTATCTCACTTTGTAATTACATATATTTTTGCAATTACTTATTTAATATTTACTACTCTCACTAAAAGCTAAGCTCTGTGAAGACATGGAACGGGGTCATGGTCAGAAGATAATTTTAAATTTGGGTAGAGGCCAATTCAAGGATTGGTCTTTTTTGTCATGCTAAGGGATTTGGACTTTTATCTTGGAGGCAACTGAGAACTATTGAAAAAATTTAAGCAAGGGGGTGGCATGTTTAGAGTTTGATTCAGCAAAGTCTTTATGGTCCCCAATGGAGTATAGATGAGATAGGAGAAAGAACAGAGGCAAAGACATAGGTAAGACATTATTGAAATGATTCAGGTGAAGGATGTTAAAGGGCTGAATTAAGGCACAGAAATGTTAGAACAGGAAACACATTTAATAAATTAGAATAAGGTGTCAATCAGCGGTTGGTTTCCCTGGGAAGCAGACTCTAAGGTGAAGATTCATGTGCATTATGTTTATTCTGGAGTGCTCTTGGGAACAACGCCTGCGGGAAAGGAGGGAAGGAAAAGGATTGAATATAAGGAGAAGTCAAGTTGTGGCGCAGACCCCATCAAAGCCTGAGCTAACACCACACGTAAGCTCTGGAGTTACGATGGCCCCTCAGACTTAACCTCTACCTGGGGCTAGTGGGCTGGACCTTTATACTTCTATACTGATCAGTCGTTCCATGGATATACGCTGCCCCCATGAATGGGAATGACTTGAACAAGATGGCTGTTTTCAGGCCATACCTGAAGGGTGCTGACAGCTTATGGCTGTCTGCCAGTAGCACTCTCAGCAGCTGGAGAGTCAGTATCTGGGTGGAACTGACAGAGAGGCTGAGAGAACAAAAGGAACCCAGGGTGATAAACATAAAGAGGCCTGGGCTGAAGATAACAGCTTTGAAACTTGTAGTCTGACAGGAGGCAGTAGAGGCTATAACCATGGATGAGACTCCCTAGGGAGCACGTGCTGAGTGAGACGAGTATTGAGGTATATATATACGGAAGCCTGGAACAGACAAACAGACAAAACAAACGTAGGTTTCTTTCACCTATAGAAAGAAAAGACTGGAAATGGGCAGGTAAAGAAGTAATAAGCAGGATAATATAACAAAAGCAAAAGAGACAAACATTACAGCAAACCTCTCCTGGATGCTTGCTCAGGGCCAGGTCCTTTGCACACATTCTGTAAACTTAATCTTCAAGGCAGCCCCCATGAGATTGGTACTATTGTCCAAATTTTGTAGAATTTTTTTTTTTTTTTTACAGGAAAACCGGTTTTTGTTTTTACTGGAGGCTCAGGTGGCACATGACAGTTCATAAAATGGCTTCAGAGGTAGGGGGTAGGGGTAAAAGGGAAACAAAAAATCAACTGGGGTGGGAAAGGAAAACAACCGGGAGGAGTTAAGAGCTGGCTGGTTTTTTCTCAGCCTGATTTAGGGGAGGCTGGTGCCTCTGAACAATAAGGATAGACCCCTTCCTTCAACCCTTGGTAGGGGAGAGGAAAAAAAAAAGCTTTGGTCCTCCTGAGTCTCAAGGAAAAGGGGTGAAAGCTAGTGTTTTGATGTCATAAATTATGGGAAAGTGGGGAGGAGGGTACTGGGGAGGGTACAGTTCAGCTGGAAAAACTAGCAGATACCGGATGGCAGCTCGGGGTTTCCTTTAAGTTAGAACAGCAATTTTGAGAGGTTCAAACACAAGCCAAAAATTGATGGCTAAGGCATTAAGCCAAGACTGAAACAAGTCTCTGTCCAAAGCACATGATCTTTACTGCCCCAATTAGAAGATGGTGGTTTTTTTTGACCTTTACAGAAAGGTCAATCAAGCAAAGGTGCTGAAGTGTTCTATGGAGGTGGCAGTTAGAATGTCCAGGAAGTCTTTCACATTTCTAGCAGGTTTTCATGGGTGGCATCGTGATGGAAAGCAGACTTCAATGGTGGAGCAATGGAAAATGTGAGAGTCGACCGAAAGATGTACGTGAATAAGTAGCAGGGAATACAGATCTGGCAAGATGGAATTTTAATATGAAAGAGAACTGAGTATGTTCATATTCTAAAAGACAAGTCAGAGAGAGGAAGAGGATGTAGGTACAAAGGGAGGGAATGATCCATGGAACAAGGGTCCCTGAGGAGGTTGAAAGGGATAAGATTCACAGATAATTTGGAGAAGAGAACAGTATCTCCCCTAAAATGTAAAGGAGAGAAAGTAAAGATGATGTTGACATTTGGCTTTAGCTGTAAGGGGCAAAAACCAAAATCTCTTGCATTATTTATGTTTCTCAGATTAAACTTATATTCAGGACACACTTCTGTATTCTAAGTGAACACACTCTCTTGCTGTGTTTATTTGTAATACAGACTAGATGTTTTATCTGATGAAAAGTCAAGCAACTGGAAGACAACCGTTAAGTTGGAAACTTCCAGGACAAAATGAAGATAGGATTAAAAATGACATAGAATGAGGAAGAGGAAATAGAATGGGGAAGAAGAGCTGGAAGTAACAAGTCAGAGTAATGTTGTAATGCTGGCAAATCCCTTCAGGGTGGGAATGGTTAAACTTGAGTCTCAGAAACCTAGAACAAAGGTCCGAGTAAGCTCTTCATCCTGAGCTGATGTTAGGAAACTGTGAACTACACAGAAGTCATCTGTTTCCTCAATGGTTCACATTCCTTAGAGAAGGACTTCTCATTTGGTCTAAGATGGTACTAAGAAAGCAACAACAAAGATAGATAGGTAGGTAGGTAGATAGATAGATTGATAGATAGATAGACACACAGATAGATATAGACCACCCATGTTGAAAACTCAATGGTTTCCATATTTCCCAATTAATAGGATCTTTAAATCCGGTTGTTATTGGGACAATCCATTAGCTCTTGGCCTGTGGTTGACTGAAAGGGAGGACCTCTTGCAAACTATAACGTCTCCCAGCTAGACTGGACTTGGTGTGCTTGTTTTGAGTAGTTTTTATCCTTGAAGTGGATTCCTCGCAGTTGGATGTGAAAGAAAAAGGGGAAAGGTCCATGCTTCCCATATTAAGCCCACTCCCCACCTGTGCTGGGCCACGGTGGTGACATGGCAGTCAAGGATGACAATTTGACTCTTGGATTTTGAAAGAGTTTCAATCGAATTTTGCTTGCTATGAAAATTTGAAAAACTATTGAAGGGGTAGCAATAAATTTCAGGTTTAGTCCCATTCATAGAAAAATGCATGAAAAAGCATCTCTCCCTCCTGTTTTTGAGTCAGACTAGAAAAAGGAGATAAGCCTAATAAATTAGAGACAGGATTTATTCCTGGATTGGTTACTGCATAGCTAGCCTAGCCAAGCACTCTGAAGACAACACATTCCACATCTGGCAAGAGAGAAAGTTAAACCCGATGACTTTGAAGATACCTTCCATCTCTAAAAAGTTTTCTATTATCTGAATTTAAGTAATTGCATAGCTAATCCAAAGGGGTACTTTCATATTATTCTTTAAACTGGAATATACATTTTTGGCTTGGATAAATGTGATATATTTCAATCTGCCATTGAAGAAGCATCTAATGAAAGTTTATATCTAAACATTATTTCACCAGAGAGAAGGGTGTTACTTAACAAATAATATAATAATTACCAGTAAATTCAATTATTAAGAGTGTTTCTTTTGGTTCTTCCTTTCTGGATCTTAAGAATAAATTGCGAAATCTGAATATCTTGCTTAAGACTCTTCCTTTTATAAAGCATCGGTAGTTTTAGTAGAAGTCTTGAAACTAACACCTAAGCATTTCTCCATATCCAGACATCTTTATTAAAACCAGAATTGATTAATCACCTTAAAGAAAAGTGGCTTCTTTTAAAAAAAAAGTAACAGATCATCTAAAGCCCAAAGTGTTTTTCAACTGCTTTCCAAAGAACTGGCAAGGTTTTGGCATTGTCTTCAGTTGTGGCTTAACACATATACTTATTTTTTTATATCAGAGTGACTTTTAGACAGGAAGTTTTCAGCTCTGTAATTAGCAATCCACAGTGGAAGCTTTGACACTTAATCATAGCATTGCTAAGACAATAATAATATGATAAATACTCAAGTCGAATGCCGTATTTCTTGACACACCTCTGGATACCTTCTAATTGGCTGGGAAATAATTATATATGGCTAGTAAATAATCCACACAGAAATGAATGTGTGCGCACAAAGGCAGCATGCATTTACAACAGGTACTTCTAGTTAAGCCAAGTTCAGTCACTGTTGCTGATGTGGATGAAAATGTTATAGGCAGTAACAGTGGAGAACATCAGTAGAGACTGCTGTAATCTCAAAGAGGCCTCCACATTCTGGATCTTGAGCAGTTTCCATTTCAGACCGGATCAGTCTTCAAAGTAAAGGCGATGGCATTTTATCCCCTGCAAATTGCTGGACTGGTTCTTGGGTTCCTCGGCATGGTCGGGACTCTCACCACCACCCTTCTGCCTCAGTGGAGAGTATCAGCTTTTATTGGCAGCAACATTATTGTCTTCGAAAAGCTCTGGGAAGGGCTCTGGATGAACTGTGTCCAACAAGCCAAGGTCAGGTTGCAGTGCAAGTTCTATAGTTCTTTACTGGCTCTCCCACCTGCCCTCGAAGCAGCCCGGGCCTTCATGTGTGTGGCTGTCGCTCTCTCCTTAATTGCTTTGCTTATTGGCATCTGTGGCATGAAGCAAATCCAGTGCATGGGCTCTAATCAGAGGGCCAAAGCATACCTTCTGGGAACTTCTGGAGTCCTCTTCATCCTGACAGGCATCTTCGTTCTGATTCCAGTGTGCTGGACAGCCAATATCATCATCAGGAATTTCTACAGCCCTGTCGTCCCCATAGGTCAGAAACGAGAGCTGGGAGCAGCACTTTTCCTTGGTTGGGCAAGCACCGCTGTCCTCTTTATTGCAGGAGGTCTGCTCTGTGCGTTCTGCTGTTGCAACAGAAAGAAGGAAAGGCAGAGATATCCGGCCCATGGACATTTTTTGCCACACACAGATAAGCGAAGGAACATGACACTGCTTAGTAGGACCTCCACCAGTTATGTCTAATACTTGCTTTTGGCTCAAACTATGGATTATGATCGATGTGTTTTATAGTCCTAACAGCAACTGTAAGTACATCAGGCAGGAGAACTTGTTTTATAACTGCATTTAAATTGAGATGAAAAGTATAAAGGGCATATAGATTGTAGTTTGACGCCTGTGGTAGGAATAGAAATGACTTAATTTGGACATTCTGATCTCATGTCTATTAAATGCATTTACTATATTATTGGACTCAAATAATCCCCATTCCAACTTGTGTAGTCTAAAATCAAGTATACCCACAATCCTTGGTATAATGATAAACTACCCTTTTTGACAATCATATACTATCTGCTAAGAAATCCAAATTATATTGCAATTGATAATCCATGGCAATAAAATATATTCTAAAATGTAACCTAAATTATTTCCCCCAAATTATTTATTATACTAACATAGTAACAACTAAAGTGATGATTTTTTTCTTTAAAAAAAAAAAAACCCGAAAAATAACAGACATCAAATAAGGATTTTTAATTGAGTTTATCAAATGTGGAAATGACGATCCAATGAAAAGATATGTTATTCCTTTAAGAAACTTAAATGTATTAGAAATTAAACAATTAGGGAAAAGGGAGCTCTGATTTCTCTTAGGGTGTTTAAGAAGATGGATTTTAAAGCTCCTAATTTATACAGTTAAATTTGCTTAGAATAATATACTCAAAGGAAAATAGTATATAAGTGAAAAGTAATATGCTTTCACAACCCATGATTTGCATTTAACAGCAAACAGAAGTATCTATCTTGATAAGCCACATCAATAGAACTCACTTCTCATACAAGAGGAAATATGGTCCCAATTAGGGAATTGAGGTTTGGGTGTTGAAGGGAATGGTTTCTGTTCCTTGTTTTATTCTTTAGTCATTGTACAGGTCTACACATGCAAAGTAAAATGAAGAATCAAGGTAATGATTCAGGCAATTAGTCAGGCTAAAATAAGTACCTCTTATTTTACTCTCAAATAAATAGGTATGGCTATGGCATTTTTTTTGGTTTGAATTATATCCATTATTTTCTCAGTTTTTCACTTCCCATGTGTACTTGGCAATATCAAGTTAAAAGTGTGTGAGGGGTGGGGTGGGGATAGGTGGAGAGTGTTTGTAGAGCAGGACTACTCCTATGGGTTGCTTCTGAATATCTCCAATATCTTGTGAACCAATCAATATTTATATATTCATTTTTTAACTCTTCAAGTATTGTGTTTATTATGTAGCAAAAATGTATTTAATTTACAGTATATAATTGCAATGAATACCTTAAATTAGTTCACCAAATATTTATTGCATGTCCATACTTATTCTAATAAAATAATAAAATTGTTACATATTTTCAACCATATTGGTATATTTAACTGCTGGGTCAATTTAAGAATGAATTTCTGTCCTCAAGAGATCATCTGGTAACTCTGAAACGTTAAATCAGAGATAATTCAAGACTAGATGTTAATGTCAAACCCTCATTCCATTCTACAAACCACCAGCAAGGCTTCAGTAAGTCAAACCTTTGGTAATATAAAACGTTAGCAGTACACTGGTGATAAAGGACATATAAATGAAAATATCTTCAAATAATAGCAAGAAAAACAATGATTTAGATAGATTTTTCCTAAGATTTTCTTTTTCAGACTTAATTCAGAAAGGCCTAAATATTGGGTGTTTTGAAAAGGAGTCATTTATCTTATACAGGCAAATAAGTAAGACATCAAGACAAGCAAGATATATGCTTCAAGTTGTCAAGGAATCATTTGTCTTATCCTTCGGCTCACTGGAAGAAGTAATTAGCCTTGCAGGATGGGTTCCAGAATCTAAACGAGCATGCTGTACTGCTAGCCAGTGGATTAAAGAAGAAAAATATGTAACACTGGGTGGCATCATAAAATTACTGGAGATAACATTAGCTACTGAATATGGGGCAAAATTTTGGGACCTAAGAATTCTTTTGCTTGCTCTTTCATTAATCAAGGTGTACTTTCGGAAAAAAAATATTTCTACCTTCCCTACTCTGCTGCAATATTTTCCTTATTACACCAAAAAGAAATTTTAATGATTTTCAATGAATTTCAAGATGAATTATGTATATAAATCTCATACCACAACCCCAAATATGCAAGAAATACATCTTTATTTTCTAAAATTTAACTTAAAATCAACTTCTGGGGTATTTTACCACATATTACACAGTTCTTGGGTTCTTATGCAGGGATAAGCAGTGTTTGGGGTGGTGTGTTCAGGGGATCAGTCCATGATCATTAGTCCATACAGGTTACTGAGAAGATGTCTATTGATTGTACCTGCCCACATGGTCAATCCCTTTAGGCTTCTCAGCTCTGTCAATTCTCTGTCACGTGTGGCAATCGTTTTTGAGACTCTCTTGTTCTGGGCTGCTTTGATCAGTGGATTTCAACCTTGGATGCATATTAGAATTGCTAGGAGAACTTTGAAAACTACTGATGTAGCCAGTGTTAATATGATCTATGCCACCATTTCCCAGAGTCATGGCAAAACCTGACCTGCTAAATTGGTTACGAGCTGTCTACAAGCAGTGGTGAAGGAAATTGTTCCTTCTCCCATAAGATTATTTTTTAATGTCACATCCACAAACCTCCCTCTCCTCCATTGTCAAAAATTTTACACAATTTCATAAAGGCTTAGGTTTTCAGAAGCAAAAATACATAAATAAAGACAAATTCTTCTAGGTTTATTTGCCTTCAGTTTTGCTATATACTCCACTAGCCAGTGAAATGTGCTATTGGCTACCTTCCTGAATGAGGACCAGGGGAAGAGGGAAAATATAGTATTATCCAGCTACACATGGTTGAAAATGTTTTAAACGACTAACCCTTTGTACTTTACAAATTTAATTAAACGCACGCTAATAATTCTTTCCATTTGCAAAAAAAATCTTGATATACTTAAAAACATTTTATTGGGCTCACTTGCTCTTCACAAACACCATATAATGTAGACAGTGTAGATATCATTATCAACACATTTCAACTAAGATAACTGAAACTTACAAGGTTAAATTACTTGGCCAACGTCACATAGCTAACACGGAGGAATCAAGAAGTCAACAGTAGTACTAAGTAGAAACTTAGTAAATATTTGAGGAATGATCAAGAAACAATATAGTGTAGTAGTGTGAGATTTTAGCTAATAGGGAGTTCCTCCTCCCGTGAAGAAGAGATGAAATAATAGAACTCAGAAATCTAAAGACAGTTCTTATTTTTTAGATCAAAAAGCCTAAATTCTGAGAAGATTGTGGTCAAAGAATAAAATGGCTCAATTAGAACCAGGTTTTCCTTATTCTTAAGGTTATAACATGATTTCTTTGTATGAAGATAAAATAAAAAAGACCAGAGTTAAGATGGTCTAGATATCAATGTGCCCTGGAGAAGGACCCTGTGACCTCTCTTTAGTTCATTTCCTGGGGAATGGGACACAGAGAAATGATAAATTCTCAGGTGGGTTTGAGAATTTAAGGGTAGAAACAATCTGTGTCCTGACCCAGGTGGAGCCAAGGATGTTGACAGCATTTCTTGTGCCCTCACAGTGCTGGGAGATGAAAAAATATCTCTGTGATGTCTTTAGTCTGACAGGCCAAGAGATAATCTTGCCAAGTTTCCCACAGCTAGAACACTATGGGTACAGAATAATATTTCCTATTCATCCAAGAGTGACACAGAGCATTCAAAAAGTCCTAATCATTGGAACTAGGTGAGAACACAGCAATAACACACCTGGACCAACAAAAACAACACAGCCCATCCATGTGCTGTTTGTCCTCAGATCCATTCCTTTTCTTTCCTCTGCTCTAATCTATGTCCTAAGGAGGTTGATTCCCGTGGGCTGTGCCAAGAGCAGGTAGTGGGAGTGATCCTCACCAGGTACAAGCAATAAGAGGTAACTCTATCGTAGAGAATTAGAACTAACAATAAAACTAGTTAAATATTGGTTCTGTTCTTTATTATCTTCACATGCTGGCCTTTCGAAACAATGTCAGAGATAAAGTACTGCTCAAAAAAAATTTTATGTCTAAGTCCTGAATAATCACTGTAGTTGCTGTTTATATAGATTAGATAGTTATATAGATAGATTAAATAGATGATAGACTTATGGGCTAAATTGTTTCCTCTGCCAAAATTCATATGTTGAAGTCCTAACCCCCAGTATTTCAGAATGTGACCGTATTAGGAGAGGACGTCTTTAAAGAGGTAAAGTTAAAATGAAGTCATTAGAGTGGACCCTAATCCAATATGACTGGTATTTAAAGAAGAGGAAATGTGGACACAGTCAGAAGCAAAGGGAAGACAATGTGAAGACACAGAGAGAAAACAGCCATTTACGACCCAGGGAGAGAGGCCTGGACCAGAGCCTTCCCTCACAGCCTCCAGAAAGAACCAACTCTGCCAACACCTTGATCTTAGACATCTTGCCTCCAGAACTGTCAGAAAATAAATTTGTGTTGTTTTAGCCACCCAGTCTGTGACACTTTGTTATAGCAGCCCTAGCAAACTAGACAGATAGATAATATTAATAATAGTGATGATGATGATAAATAGATGATAGATAAATAGATAGCTAAATAGATAATAGATGACAGACAGAGGGATGATAGATAGATAGAGGATAGACATATCTAATAGATAAATGATGGATAGATAGCTAGACATGCGACAATGAGCCCTGACACCTGACTACAGGCATTTATTTCAAAAGCAAATGAGAGGATTTTTCCTCAGATTCAGAGTCAGCAAGGCATGATTTTCAAATCATCACTCTCCAGCTACTCTGTTTTATTGTTTTAATTTTCTTCACACAAAGAAAAACTCCTAGCCACTGTAAAATGGCAGAATGAAAATACCTCATATTCTGTTTCTATGTCTTGACAGGGTCTGTACTATAGGAACTGGAGGCACAAACTCTACACTAGCTAACTCGAATGATTCTAACCTGTTACGGACTTACCGGAATTTCTTCAGAGTAATGTCTATAAAGAATACAGTGCTTATTAAAGGGTAAATAATAAAAATGTGCTAACTTGGAGCTTATAACTGAAAACAATTTCTCTTACGGAGGAGCAGTATAGTAAAAAATGATTTGCATCTGGGAGTCAGATATGCTAGATAGAGGCTGTCTTCCCAAGCTTGCGTGTTCAGCTGCTCCAGCGAGATTTGGTTAATAGGAGGCACATATGAGAGATTGGAGGGCAGGAGTGCTTCTCCCCTTCTCTCTTTGCCGGGGTAGATGCCTCCAGTGGTGACTATGTCTTCTCTTCTTCTATTCCAGAAGGTCCCCCCTTAGGTCCAACTTCTGCCAAGTGTACCTTTTCTCTTGGGTCCAGCAATACCACTTTTTTAAAATTTCCCCATCTTCAGGGAAATAGCAGCTTTCTGCTGTTGTTAGTGTCTGAGAGGCTTCATGGTCCTCTCGGTTTCTCAACTCTCCCCATAACCTGTGTAGCAAAGTCCCTCTATTAAATTCCACTAATTTGAATATTTAGAATGATTTTGCTTTCCCTGGTTGGATCCGACACATTCAACAACTGAAAATCATCCTGAAATGGAGGCATCTCAGCAGAATCCAAGTTGAACAACTGAAGGTTGTTAAGTATCTGATCAATGACTTGGCTTTACATGAGCCCACAGAACTTGGATACAACCCTGGGGAAATCAGGGACCCTCACTGAATAAGATTAAGTCTATATCCCGTGGGGCTTTGAAACAAAAATTAAGTTCAGTTTTTAAAAATATTTAATATTTGCATGTCAAAACACCTGGCACATGAGAGATGGCAAATGTTTGCTGAGAGAATAAGTAAATGAAGGGAGAAAATAATAAGCAAACCATGATATGAAGCACCTTATCTAGGAGTAATCAAAGTTCAGTTCCTAGGTGGGTCTAGAGGAGTTTTGTGTTTATCCTTACCAGGATCATTTCCAAGAAAATATTTATGTAATGGACTTCCCATTAAGGAATTATTACAGACAAAGTAGAACACAAAGAAAACATCTTTAAGATGGGCAAAAGGTGTAGTCCAAATTCAAGTGGCGATTTAGTAAAGCTCAGAATTTGCTGGTAGAAATGACTAAAATAATACTCAGCGAGAAGCAAATCATAAAACGGACATCACTATAGCAAAATGACTAAAAGTTTTACTACAGTAAAGACGTATCTGACACTTTATCACGGCTGGGCTCCCTGTGGGACAAAGAATGCTTTCATCAGTTGAACAAAACCCCCACACACTCTGAATAACGAGGATGACTCTAGATGTGGATTTGGCAGAAATGCATTTGTCAAATAGATTCTGAGAAAAAAAAAAAAAGATAGGCTATAATAAGTAAAAGAATGAAAGACAGCTAATAAAGAGAAGGCACAACTTGCAAACAGAAACAAGTTGGGGGAGGAGAGGCTATGGTGATTGGAAGGGAAGGGAGAATTTCAATAGGTCCAGAGTGGGAAGAAAAAGGAATATTCAGTTTTACCATGAGGAAAATAATTCTTGGAGCTCTGGCACTTAATCAGTGATGAAAATTCTCAGAAGCATTGGAGACACCACTGCTGTTTATAAAGACTTTTTCTGTCTTCTCCCAGAGCTGATGACTTGGTTAGAATCACAGAATTGTCAGGTTGAAAAGGATCATGGAAGGAATTAAGCAAGGCCAACAGAGGTAACTCTCTGGCTAACTCCTCCTCACCTCACTCTGGTCTGACTCAGGGCCTCACCACATTCCATCAGTAATTCTCCAGACTTAAATCTCCCTACCTCAGGAAAGACCTGCCTCTCAACTTCCACTCACCTTCTCTGGCCTCATCTCCTTCTCCTTCTCTTCTATTCCATCACTGTAACTTGACCTCAGACCTGTCTGAGCCTTGAGCTTCTATTTCTAATGTATTTTGCACCTCTTGAAATGTCCTATATTTTGACTATTCTAAAAAAGTTGGATTTACTAAGATTGCCAAATATTTGTTTCAATAAGCTTGTCACTTTTTCAAATCTTTCCTGATTCATTTTTTTAATTAAATTATTGTTGAAAATTCTTTTGTTTAGGATTTTTAAAGACACACTGCTTTTGTAATCCTTCCCTAGATCCCATATCCATTTACCTCCAGTGAGAATGCATTCACCCCTGTTATTTCAACTGCCAGTAAATGGCAAAAGGCTTAGCAGAAAGAGCGTTGGACTAGGAAACCTGAGTTCATAACCTGGCCCTGGCTCTTCCATCAAAACGGAACCTAAGTTTTCTCATTTACAAAATGTGGAGAGGGAATAAACATTTTTTAACATGTACTATATGCTTATAACTAGACTAAAGACATATATATATATTTTAAATTTAATTGTCATTATTTTTTTACAGCAAAAAAAATTGATGTTCAAAGAGGTTACATGACTGTCAGAATGGCTATCATCCAAAAGGCAACAAATAACAAGTGTTGGCAAGGATGTGGAGAAAAGGGAACCCTTGTGCACTGTTTGTGGGAATGTAAACTGGTGCAGCCAATGTACAAATGCAATCCATTTGCAATGGAAATCAGCATGGAGGTTCCTCAAAAAATTAAAATAGAACTACCATACAATCCAGCAATTCCACTTTTGAGTATCTACTCAAAGAAAACAAAAACACTAATTTGGAAAGATATATGCACTGTACCTTCATTGCAGCATTATTTATAACAGCCAAGATATGGAAGCAATCTAAGTGTCCATCGATAGATGAATGGATAAAGAAATTGTGGTATAAGGTGGTGAACACAAGGTAATCTACACAAAAATCAAAATAAAATGATGTATACCTGAAAATTTATATAATGTTATAAACCAATGTTACCTCAATAAGAAAAAAAGAAATTGTGGTATATATAAATAGTGGAATATTACTCAGCCATAAAAATAATGAAACCTTGTCATTTGTGACAACACGGATGGACCTAGAGGGTATTACGCTAAGTGAAATAAGTCAGACAGAGAAAGGCAAACGCTGTATGATTCCACTTGTATATGGACTCTAAAAAACAAAACAAATGAACAAACAAAACAAAACAGAAACGGACTCACAGATACAGAGAACAAACTGGTGGATACCAATGGGGACAATGGCAGGGGGTTGGGCAAAATAGATGAAGAGGATTAAGAGATACAAACTTCCAGTTATAAAATAAGTAAGTGACAGAGATGTTATATACAACACAGGGAATGTAGTCAATAATATTGTAATAAATGTGTATAGTTACTAGACTTATCATGGTTATCATTTTGTAAAGTATATAACTGTTGAATCACTACGCTGTACACTTGAAACTAACATAATATTGTAAGCAAACTATACTTCAGTAAAAAAAAAGAGATTACAAAACCTTTCCAAGGACACAATGAGGTCATACCGCCCTGCCCCCATCAATGCATCTTGAAAAAGTGTGCTTTCTTCTACATGGTCCCTTCCTCCCCTTTTCCTCATATAGGGAGTATAATAACCACCCTCTCTACCTGGAAGGGCTACTGTGAGGAGAAAACGGGGCAGTGCCTGTGAAAGCATTTTAATCATAAAACATTATGTAAATGTAATACATAATTACTGTTATTATCTCCCAGCAGTCCAAGTCTTAAGCTCTTTAGAGCTCAGTTGCTTTCTCTGCCCATAAAGTAATTCACTTGTATGTCCTGTTGGCCTTAAACTTTAGCAAAAATGATGTTCATTATTTTTCCTAAACTTCAATTTCAGCAATTTTCCTTTACCTTCAAAAGTGTCACAATTCATTTTGTCCCCTAAGACAATGATGACTGTTACATTCTAGTTTAATTCCTGTTGTCCTGGAGTAAAAATTAAATAGCACCTTCTTTTTCTCTCAAAAATCCCAATTTGGGTGATAAATTATATGATCACCTAAGATCTCTTTAGATGCCTCCTGCTATTGTCCTTATCTTCTCCATTCTTGCTCAACTTATTGAGATAGAAATTTTGTCCCTCTGTTCATCTTATGAATCCCTCCCTTCTGTATTTCCTGCACATAGAAGCATGGATTCTCACCTCCAACCATGGCTATTACCATGTCACTTCCTTCATTCGCGTTCACAGGCATTTTAAATTCCTGATCCTAAACTTTACTATTTCCAACTATCCCTTATCTTTACTTTCCTTCCCTCAGCTTTCTCTCTTTATAACTATCAATTGCTACTGGGAGAATACACAATTGGGTTCAACCTGTTCCATATGTCATTAATCATACATATGTTTTCTCCAGATCTAGAGCATAGTCTCTGTTGCCCTCTGTAAGCCATGCCTTCTCTTCCATCTCTGTTTTGGTATCTTGCAAATAGCAATCAATCCTTTGCAGTTCCTTCCATCAAGAGATGGAGCCTACTTTCCCAGATCTCACCAACAGAGTGCAACGAAAGTGACATTATACAAGTTAGAGTCTAGACCTTATGAGTCTTGCAGCTTTCAGTCTTGCTCTCTTGGAATGCTCCTACCATGTTATTAGTCCAGATCACCCTGATGGAGGATGAGAGGCCAGGTAGAGAGAGAAGTCTAGCCTTCTGAGCCATCCCCGTAATTCCAGCAATGCCAACTGAGGTCCCTGACATGTGAGTGATGGGTGAGTGAGCCCCTGTGAACCATTTGGAACAGAGAAGATCCATCCCAGCTGAGCCCAGTGCAAACTGATGCCTCATAGAATTGTGGGCACGTAAGTGATATTTGAAAGTCTCACTTTACTTCATTCATTTCCTGAATATGACTATCTATACAGCAATATAATACGTTTTGTTTTCTACCTTTCCTATTTCTTTGCATCTCCAGGGATACCTTTGAAATTTTTAAGGATATCCAAGTGATAAATGATCTTACATAATTTTTGTACCAATCATGCAAGGTAGGTGTTGCCATTTCTGGATAAGCATACCCATCACCAAGAACATTAGACAACTTGAACAAAATTTTCCGATCCATAAATAATGTAGATCAAAATTGAAATCATTCATTTTGTTATTTCAATAATGTATGAAATAAATTTTTCTTCTTTGGGTAAAAAAGATTGTAAAATTTCCTGTACCATAGAGGAGGAGTCGCTCCAACAAAACATAGAAACAAAATAAAACAAAGAAACAAAGAAATACAATGCAATCTGTGATAACTGCCATCTGAAAAGCAAAATGCTTTAGAAGTGCAGAGGAGAGGGGTAACATGGATTAAGAGTGTGTGTAAGCAGTGAATGCCTCTGGAGGAGACAGAGATTGAGACAGATCTTGGGGAAGAATGGGATTCCCAGGGGTAAAAACAAGTGAAAGTAGGTTTGAAAAGACATCAAAGTGAGCTATAAACACCGAGACACTCTAGGTGTGTTCAGGGAAACGTGAATCAGCACACAGGCAGACACAATAGGGAGCAATCTGACGTATGTTTGGAAAAGTTAACTGTTCAACCCATGGAAGACATTGGAAAGTACGATGTAGAGTTCTTTGTGATCCGTCAAAGGAATTTGCACAACAGAGTCATATTGTCACAATTATTCTTAGCAAGGCTTCTCTATCTCATTTTAATCCACTTTATGCCTGTCTGCCTTATTGATTAGTAAACCTGTCAAAGCCATCAAGATATTAGCAAGTACTTAGTGAGCACACTCTATTCAAAGAGCTGGGTTGGATGTTATGAGACATTTAAAAACAAAACCACTGTGACAAACAATAAACATCTGCTCTCAAGAAATGCATAGTTCTGTTCGGTCTCTAAAACACATCTTATTGTAAAAAGATAACCATCAATGATAAAAGTGGTGACTTTCATTTTAGATCAAATTTCTGGATATAACAAATGTTTGCAGGTGTTTTGATAGCTTGATCAAAGTGTGAAGCAATAAGGAACACTTATTAGGAAACTTTACTTGACTTATGTAATGAAATACACACTATAGTTATCTCATATAGTCTACTAAAATGAATGTTCTTACATCTTAACATTCTTGTATTCTAGACATTATGGTTCAAGAGATTTTAGTGCCAGCTGTTAACAAAGGCAGTGTGATGGTTAATTTTATGTGTCAGCTTGACTGTGTGCCCAGATATTTGGCTAAATATTACTTCTGAGTGTAACTGTGAGGGTGTTTCCAGATGAGATTAGCATATGAATTGGTGGATTCAGTAAAGCAGATGGCCCTCCTCAATGTGGGTGGGCATCATCCAAATCATTGACAGCCTGACTACAACAAAATGCAGAGAAAGGAAGAATGCTTCTCTCTCTTGTTTTTTTTTCTGCTTGACCGGTTGAGCTGAAGACATAGTCTCCTGCTCTCAGACTAAGATTTATACCATCTGCATTCCTGGTTCTCAGCCCTTCGGACTTGGACTGAACTACACCACAGGTTTTCCTGGGTCTCCAGCTTGCAGATGGCAGATTGTGGAATTTCTCAACCTCCACAATTGTACGAGCTAATTCCTTATAATAATCTCTCTCTCTCATATGTAGATATATATATATCATATCATATATATATGATAACTAATACAGTCTTCTCACCTTAAGAGAACAGACTTTCTCCACAACCCCTAACACAGGATATTATGAAACATTTAGATCACACTACATCTGAAAATTACTAGATGGATCTTAATCTCTAATTGTGGATTGATAGGATGTGTCTGCCCTTAAAGGAATTTCAAGTATTGGTGGGCTAATGAGAAAGTGGTTTTGGAAAAGATGGAATAAATCTACTCTCTAAGTTTCCGAAATCTCACTGACTGCCAATGTTTCCCTATAATGACTGTATCAGAAACACCTGAGATTCTTGTTAAAAATGCGCATTCCTGCACTCCATCCCAGATATACTCAACCAGATTATCTGTGACAGAGCCCAGGATCTTGTATCTTATACACACCCCAGTGTCATCTTTCACACATACCTTAGAGTTTAAGAATTTGCCAAAGGCAATAGGGTGGGCAAGCCTGTGTTCTCTCTCAGTTTGTAATTACCTGTGAGTAAATGGAATAGGTCCTCTAGGTGTTGCCAAAGGTACCAGACTAATTAGCTATTCACCTTGAATTTCAGGGACTTCCTTTGAACCAGCCTTGTTATTGCTCCCTCTTGCTATTGGTGGATTTGCTGTTGCATTTTAAATGCCACCTCAAGTGCAAAATGACACTTCCAAATATCTTCAAAAACCACTAATGGCAGCTAGCAGAGCATCTTTAAATGGATGTTTTCAGGTGTCTGCCCATAAAGACTGCTATTGCATCACTTCGGCTGGCATCATTACAGCTTACACAGGAGTCTAATTTAGAGGAGTGGTTTAAACGTGCAGGACTTTGGGAAGGGAACCGTAGCAATTACCCCTGGATTACACCTGAACAGGATCAGATCCTTAAATCTTGGCTGGTATGGTGGAACCTTGCCTACCACAGAGTTTTGACTGTGCCTGCATTTTGGCAGCCAGTTGGAGTCTATGTTTTTATTGAGTAATAATCACTGGAACCTATTGGATAAAGAAATTTCCTTCCTTTATCACATCAACACTTTAAGCTTGACACTGACACCCATCACACATATATACCAATACACACAGTATCATACATTACAGCAACATATAATCATTTTCCTAAAGCAACAATTAAGATATGTAACTTAAATATTATTTGAAATTAACTTGTCTGGTGAGAATTAAATATAATTAAAAAGAAATTCACAGCATATTTTTTTGAGGGAGAAAAAGCATGCGTAGGGAAACCTCCATGAGGTTTGCACATTTGCAGATTTTCTTTTTATTAGACACCTGTAACTCTGGATCTCATATCTCACCTTTGTGGCTGGTTCTGTTCTCTCTGTTTCCTGGTAGCCTCAGATGTGGATTACAATACAATTGCTTTAATTCTTCACCTCCATTCAAATAGTGCACAAAGAAATCTATATGTAGCAGATTTTATCAGAGGTTTGTTAGGGAGGGTTTAGATAACATAAATGCAAAAAAAAAAAAAAAAAATAATGGATATTAGCTATCCCTGATTGTAGGAGCTTTTCAGTCCCTCACAGCCACTTTTCTTTCCTGTCTCCAATTTTCTACACTCATTCCACCCCACTTTTCAGGTGATCTGTAGGGTTTTTCAATTCCCAGGATCTCTTCTCATTTATTGTGAATTTTCCTACACAGAGAAACTTAGACTCTATTCCTCGGTTTTAGCCTTCTTGCATTTCCAAAGATTTCTTCCATCCTCTATCTCTGGTCTCTCTAGGTGAGAAACAGTTTGGGGTTTAAATAACAACTTTTGCCACAATATAGGTAAATAAAATGATACGTAGAAAGGTGATAGAAGCATGGATGGATGGATGGATGGATGGATAGGTGATAGGAGGGAGATAGATGATAGATAGATGGATAGATGATAGATAGATGATAGATAGATAGATAGATAGATAGATAGATAGATAGATAGATAGATAGATAGATAGATAGATTTATATCTCTTCAACACTGTATTCCAGTGCCTGGAACAGTACTTGGCATAGAGTTAGTGATTAATACATATTTATTTAATAAACAAAAATAAGGTCTCCATAATTGGTCACTAATTCATCCATCCAGACATTCATTCAACAAATATTTTATTAAACTTCTTTTGGGTTCCAGGTACTGTTCTAGACCCTGAAGACACAGCAGTAAATGAAATAGTCAAAATCTCTGTCCTTATGGAGTTCACATTATAATGGAGGTCCTGTCCTGTCAATGCTTCCTCCTGAATAACTCTGGAGCCCATTTCCTATTCTCCTTTAAAGCCAAATCTTCATCTTCTTTCTAGGTGGATGAATAACATGGCTTACTGATAATTATTTTTACCTTTCTTTTTCTGTAGTCTTGATCCTTGGCAATTCATCATCCTCATTTTAATTCCAACTCTTTTCCAAGACTGAAATCTGATTATATCCCTACTTTGCGCTATTCACTGGTTTTCCATTCTTCACAGAATAAATCTTGAGTTCCAGGGTTTGGCATCCAGGGCTCTTCCTGGGTTCACCATTACCCACCTTTCAAATGTCATCTCATGCTGTTCTGAAACACACCCCAAACTTGAAGCCATGCTGACTTACTTGCAATTCTTGAAATTATCCTCAATGCCTCATGCCTCCAGCCTTTTGTGCATACTCTTCCCGCTGTCGCCCCCAGCAAGGTCTAGTTCATCCCTCAGTATTCAACACAAATATTTCCTCTCTCAGATCCTTCCTAGACTTTCCCAGATGAATCTCCTCTATTATGTTCCTGAATAATATAAATGACTTTATTACAGTTCTGACCTCACAGCTGTCACTTTGGCTCCTTCTATTCATAGTATAGGCAGATGGGTATTTTTTTTCATTTTTTTAAATAAAAATTTCCTTGTGTCAGCCTTCTGATCTGTGCCTTCCCACTGATCTACTCCCTGCCTACTTCTCCAATCTCGTCTCCCCTAGTTCTTCTCTTATTTCATTACACAAAGCTTCAGTTTCTCCCTGGTTCTTGAACACAAAACCTTTCTCATCTTTATCTGGGTGGTTCTCTCAGCCTGGAATGCCCTTCCCCTGGCTCATCTCAAGGCAGACTCGTACTCATCCTTTAGGTCTCGCCTTGGCTGTCACTTGATCAGAAATGACTTCCAGGATTGCTGCTTCCACAGTGGCCTCCTCTGAGTAATCTCTATCCTAACCCCCTGTTTCTATCCTTCTTAACACTGTCCATAATATGGATGGATCTCAGTTATTTGTTTAAGGGTCTCTACTGATTCTCGGGAATGCAAGCTCATTGAAAATAAGGATTTTGTCTACCTTTTTCACTCCTCTGGCTCTAAAACCCAGCATGGTGCTTGGCAAATTCATTGGCTGGCTTAATAGTACTAACCACATGCTGCTATTTGCTTCTTTCTCTCCTACCAGACTGTGGAGAGCTAGGAGATATAAGTTGTATACCACTCACTTTAGTACCACTAAAAAGCATCATCTTATAGATAATTAAATAATATTTTATTGAATATAAAAGCAACCGGTAAGAAAACACACCTAGTACCGTAAAGATACAAAATTATTTTAAAGAGAAAGATGAATAACAAGATTCATTTTTTGATACCTAAGTCTGATCAAGTCTAAGGCTATATACTGTCAATCATAATGAATTGGGAGTGGAGACAAGTCTTGCCTGAGTGTTAGCATCAGTAAACCTGTGTCCTCTCTGTCGTTCGAATGATGTGGCACAGGGAGCTGGCTGTATCCTTATGGTCACTGGCCTTGCTTCTATTACATAAGGTGAAGATTAAAGGAGATGATGACCCCATTGTAAGGTGCCAAGCAGACTATGTGCCTGGAACAACACAGGGACCCAATAAATGTTAGTCCCCATATCTAAGGTGATCGACAAAATAAATTAATTTTTAATATAGACTAAGTGCAATAAAATCCAAGTTCAGAAAAGAATTCACTTTTGAAAATTCAGCCTTTTCCTTGCTGACTTTTAAATATTTTCAAATTCCAGAAATAAAATGATTTTGTTTTTCTCAGGGCATTAGCACTATAAAAATATTAGAAAAATGGTTAACAGGTAGAAACATTTGTCTCTTTTGATGAAAAATGTTATTTTCATGTATTTTATTTTTAACTGTAAGTTATTTGTCAGTTTTCAAAATATGTTTATTAGAACACAGTTTTATGGGGAGGGGTATACTTTTATTGTCCAAATCACAGAAAAAATACAGGCTTTTTATTTATTTATTTATTTATGTATTTATTTATTTTTGCTGAGGAAGATTCTCCTTGAGCTAACATCTATTGCCAATCTTCCTCTTTTTTCTTTTTTTTTTTTTAATGTGAGCCACTGCCCAGCATGGCCACTGACAGATGGGTGGTGTAGTTCCATGCCCAGGAATCAAACCTGGGCTGCTGAAGTGGAGGGCCAAACTTTAACCACTGGGCCGTCAGGGCTGGTCCGATACATGCTTTTTAATAACAAACTTTCATATCAGGGTGATAAATTTAAATGGATTTCTGGTCTCCTGACAGTTAAAAATGTCACTGTTTTATTCAGTTTGGGGGTCACCTGCTTCCAAGATGGTCCCCAATCATTCCCATCTCCTATTATTCACATACTTGTGTAGTCCTCAACCACATGGTCTCAGAGTTGGTTACATGACCAATAATGACAGAATTGATGGCATGTGACCTCAGAGATTAGGTTATAGAAGCTTATACCTTCCATCTTGACCACTTTGGGAGAAACAAGCTGCCATTTTGTGAGCAAATGTACAGAAGCCTAGATAGCAATGAGTGAAACCTCTTCTTCCTTGATGATAGCCAACAGCCATCAAGGAACTGAGATCTGCCTTTGACCATGTGAGTGAGCTTGTAAACAGTTTCTCTAGCTATAGTTGAGGCTCCAGATCAGACTGTAGTCCTAGCTGATGTGGCTTTCAACCTCATGAGAGATGCTGAGCCAGAACCACCCAGCTAAGCTGCTCCCAGATTTCTGACCTGCAGGAACTGTGAGATAATATATATTGGTTTCTTTAAGCTGCTAAATTTTGGGGTAATTTGTTAAAGATAATTAATACAAGTGTCAAATCTGACTTATTTGGTACATTGCATAATTGAAACCCAGTGTCCTTAAAAAATCCAGCATCTTATACATAATAAGATATTTATAAAGGCCAAAAAGCAAGACACAAAGAAATTGGATGATGAAAAGAAAAAGAAGGAAGAAAAATAGATGGCCTACCTGCAGTAGATGTTTTGGTCATTTGTCTGTAGCTGTGATAGAGTTTGGAGATGGCCGCAGAGTGAAGTGAAGTATAACTCTCTGAAACAGAGAGCTGTCTGAGCTAGAACCCTTGAGGTTTCCCTTTTGTAACTTTAAGGTAGTTAAATCACATTTATTTAACTAACACTTTCAATTGCAAGTCTTTTCTGGATGCTTTTCTCAATTTTCCAAGCTTTCTCCAGTGAGTCTATATTAATTTTGTAATCAGAAAATATAACTATTATTTTTGTTTAATTTACTCAAGTTTTAATATACTCGAGCATTTAAGTTATTTTGCATCTCTGGAGCTAGGAATTGGAAATGAATAATTCAATTGTTTATGGTGGATTTTACCCAGATATAATGTCCGAAGTCTGTTTCTAGGGTCTGTGCATTTGAGAAATGTTTAGAACTGCTAAGAATGTTTGTCTTGGAGAAGAGATAATGAAATATCTCTTTGTTTCATTAGGAAATTCATTTAGGAAATATGAAAGCAGCTTCCAAATATTTCAAAATTTGTTGTGTGCCTGAAGAAATAGACTCTGTAATAGAACTCAAACAGTTCTATGTGACCCCAGGAATAGAGTTACCATCAAGCTACAAAGCAATATTTTCAGCTCAACATGAGTAAGAAATTTTGACATAACTAAAAACACTAAAATATCCTTCCTTGTGAGATAGTGAATTCTGCACCAATAAAGGTGGGTAAATAGACATTCACTCACTTCTTACTGGACATCTTCCATGAGGGCCTGAAACAACACGTCAGTGATCAAAGGGATGCACAACTGGCCCTAGGTTCTGTAATTGTATTGAATCAACAATCAACATTTTAATGTAATTGATTAAGTGAACTAGCAATGCACACATCAGAAGAACTTTTGTTTTACATAACATCCTCGTATCACTTCATTGATGATGTTACTCAAATATATGAAGGTGTGTTAAGTACTCTCCCACATCTACTTTTTGTGTCCTAGCTCTAATTCATTGGCTTCTGCAGCCAACACAGTTTCTGGGGGAGCTGATAGAACTCAAGAAAGATCTGCAGTCAACCAGGGACTCGAGGACTGGTTGGGCTGGACCTCCAGGCTGCAGGATTCTCTTCATGCTATTCTCATTTTGGCACATCTCTGCTTGTATCTATTTCCCCAACTGCAGACAAGTCTTCTCAACATGGTCCCAACTTCTCATCTCACTAGCCTGTAGTTCGAGAGGGAAGACCCACATCACCTGAACTTCTGGATTGGTACATCCGAATGGATTGGTCTGGTTTGGATCAGATGCCCACTCCTGAACCAGTAACTATGCCCAGGGACATGGGAGAAAATTATGGTGATTGGCTTTGGTTCATGTATCCTTCCTATAGTTGAAGCACAACGGACAGAATATCAGAAGTTATGAAACACATACGGCAGTCAAAATCAATCCCTGTTTCAGAGCACAGTGATCTTTTATCCTTTTCTCTACTCTTTCATGATTTTTTTCTGGTTATTATCTAACTTTATTTAGTTATAAAAGTTAACAGACAAGTGCATTGGAGTTACCTACAATTGAAAAAAAATGCATATTTACTTCCTCTCCATAAATTATTGACCTCAATCATTTCTGCTATAGACTGCATTTCAAAGTTTCAATTTAGGGGAATGTAATTCTTTTTATCATAAGGTTCCCAGAGTCATTCTCTTTTAGTTACCTGAGTAGCTTTTAACAAGCATGACAGAATTAATCTGACTGAAAGGTTTGGTAGTTAAGAAGCAGTGCCCAAAATCTTAATAGCACCTCCATTGGCAGAAAATGCCAATCGCATCCTCTGCCACAGAAATCCATGAAGAGGCTGCAGAGATTCTTCCGTGGGACTTGAGCAGGTGCCTCCTCAGTGGATCCACTCTCTGTGAAGGACATCTAAACTCAAGCAGATGAGTGTTACGTTACAGATATTCTATATCACCACAGTGTATTCTGAAATTTTTTTTAAACTTTACCGTGATTTTACTATTTCTCATGTAGTTTCTCAGAATGGAGATTTTCTCAGTAAGAATATGCTAATTGAACTACTGAAGCAACAATGTAAGCATATCTTTATTTATACTCCAAATCTGATGGAAATTAGATCTAGTTAAATATGAACAATTGTAGTAAACACATAGATACAATTATTTCCTTTAGTACTCAAATTTAATGAAGATAATAGTTGTAAAGCCCGAACAATAACTTTCCTTTATCTTCGTCCCTGCCTTCTAAAATCACAACACTAAGAATTTATGAGCTAAAACATGAACTATGACAATATTAACTCTATGAGTTAAAACTTGAAGTATTTGGTGTATTCCTCCTACTGAATACTTGTGCCAGTGGAATTTGCCTGAACCAAGAATAATAACTATACTGAAACATCTTAATTGTACATCTGGCTACAGTTCAAACTTCCTGGTGTATATGATGCAAGCCCTCCCTCGGGCAATCCTGGTTTCCTGGTTAACCTGGGAAATGAATGCAGATGACTTAATAGGCTTTTTACAGAAGGCACAATGCCAGAGAAGCAAGGCTTTCCCAGGCAGTTGTTTTTAAACATTCTATGAGAATTTATTCATTGTATCATTTTTTTACTACTCCAAACATCTTTGTGTGACATCCACTGCCATTTGTCGAAGTTTTCCACTTATGTACACAATCATGCATTTATGCAATTATTCAGATTGACTCAGAGACTTTTGAAATATCTAATGATATGCTATATATATATGTATTCATAAATTTATATGTTCATAAAACAGACCAAAAGCTTAACTTCTGCTTAAAACACTGGAAGTGATAGTTTTAAATATATTGAAAGGTTTTCTCTCTTTTTTTTTTTTTTTTTTGGTGAGGAAGATCAGCCCTGAGCTAACATCCATGCCAATCCTCCTCTTTTTGCTGAGGAAGACTGGCCCTGAGCTAACATCCAGCCGATTTCCTCCACTTTGTGTGGGATGCCACCACAGCATGGCCTGACAAGCAGTGCGTCGGTGCGTGCCCAGGATCCGAACCCCAGGCCCCCAGCAGAAGAGCGCGTGCACCTAACCACTATACCACGGGGCTGGCCCAAAAAGGCTTTCTCTTGAGTTAACTGCTTTTCATAGGTTTTTATTATCTTCCTAATATTTTACCTAAGTATTTTCAATTATTAAGTTAGAATAATTTAGAATATAATTTAATATTATTATTTGAATTTGCACAGTTGAAAATTATGCCAAGCGTTATTAATAAATAAACATAGAGTAATATTATTTCTTATTTATTCATTAACAAACTTTTTGATATTTTCAATTGATGTAAATTATAAAATGTGAACTCAATTCAGGTTTGTTTCTTGAAAAAGTAAAAAACTCATTTATAGAAACTATACTATAGCAACTATATATACCATTATATATAAATAAATAAATATCTTATACCTCTGACTAACTAGTGAAGCCTTAACCAAAAATATATTTAATTTTAAAAAGGTATTAGCAAGTAGTTGGTGTAAGCATAAAGCTGAGTAAAAAGATACTTTAAAATTCTCTAAAAATAGAGTGAGAGACTTCGTTCATAAAATTTCACACTGTTTTATGACACCTCTGACTATTCCATCCTGTTTTTTTTAATTCCCTTCTTTCACTGATTGTCTTATTCATTTATGCATTTATATTGAGGGCTCACTCATGTCACACAGTGAGCTAGTCTGGGGTCACAAAGGCAAATGAGATACACCTTAGACTCGCTCAGATTGAGAGGATATCAAAGTTATTGGGGACGAAGAAGTCAAAGTCTTATGAGAATAGATGCTGACAGGTCAGTCTCGGTTACATTGATGAAAGATGTCAGAATGTAGGTGAAGAGGAAATTTGTGATATGCATATGAAAAACATATTGTTATAGCTGTTACTTGCTGACCTCACTTCCTTTTGGTTCTGCCCTCATCTGGACCTCTCCCATGACTCCCAGACTCTCAGACTGGTTTTACTTCCTCCTCTCCTATCCCTCAATTCTTCCTTTGTCAGCATTATCAACTTTCTACCGCTACCTAGAGTCTTTTCTGTATCTACACTTACCCTTCACTTCTTATCTCAAATAAAGAGAATCACTTCTCTTGTTCATGGCTAATCTCTCTACATATATCAGACCTTATCTCTTCCAACTTTCTCCAGGTCTCATCCACCAATTATTCCCCTTGCATTATGAATATTTCATTTCTTCCTCTCTTTTCTTTGTGAGTACATACATATACTGAACTCTATTTCATCATCAAAAAAAATCTGTTGATTCTTTTCTCATCACATTTTTTCCCTTTATAGTCAAAATTATTCTAAATTTATGGATACTCTTTATTCTTCTTACCTTCCCATTGACTCTTCTAACCTACTACAAACTGACTTCTACTGTCCACCTCACCAGGTAAGTAAAACTACTGAGAGTAAGACTACTAAATCTGAAGAACACATTTTAGTCTTTGTTTAGCATCATTGCCAGGTAGCATTTGACTCTTACAAATAATAATTCTTCTCTAAAATGACTCTTGTTTTTTTTTTTTTTTTCTTCTTACCATTCCTTCTTGGTCTCCTTCAATTGGCTTCTTTACCCCTCAAGAACTTCTTTTTTTTTTTTTCTCTTAAGGAATATTGGCCCAGAGCTAACATCTGCTGCCAATCTTCTTCTTTTTCCTTGAGAAAGATTGGCCTTGAGCTAAAAGCCATGCCCATCTTCCTCTATTTTGTATGTGAGACATTGCCACAGCATGGCTTGGTGAGCTGTGTGTAGGTCTGCACGTGGAATCCAAACCCACGAACCCCAGGCTGCCGGATCAGAGTGCATGAACTTAACCACTACACAACTTGGCCTGTCCCCCAAGAGCTTCTTAATATTGTGTTCACCAAGGTTTCTTTTTTGGTCTTCTTCTCTTTGCATTCTACTTTCTTTTTCTAGGCATTTCAGCTACACCAATTATTTCAAATGCACCAATGAATTAATAATGCCCAAGTTTCTTTCATCACCCAGACTATTTTGCTGAGCTTCAGATCCATATTTCTATCTGCCTACAAGATGTATCCAGCTACATATCTTTCATGTACTATCAACTCAACCTACATATAACTGAAATAATTGTTTTTATCCTCCATCTTGCTTTTCTTACACTGTATCTCCTAACTTGTTGAATGGCACAACCGTCTACTGATTGATATCTGAGGACTTCCTTGATTCCTCTCTTTTCCATAATTTCCAATTCAATCAATCAATAATCCCTGTCATGCCTTCACCCTCAATATGTCTTGAAGTTGTTTCTGCCTTTCGCTTCACTGCCATTCTCTTAGGTGGGTCTTTCAAATTTATCACATGCACTATCATATTATTGCTTCAATTAGTTTCATTGGCCTTCTCTATTTAAATCCTTCATCAATGATAGTTAGATTAATCTTCCATTTAAAAAATAAAAACCTAATCATGTCATCCCCCAGCTTAAAATGCTCCAAATTTCCTCCTGGACGGTAGGATAAAGAGCAAACTACTTGTCAAATGACAGTAAGCTCTCAGTTATCTGGACTTTGCTTACCTTTCCAACTTAATTTCTTTTAGCCTTTCTCATATGAGCTCTTTACCCCAGCCAATAAAAACATGTTCTCACCTACTATAATATAACTAGGCACTTGCCCTATTATCACAATGGGAGATCCAGGACTTACTACCTCCATATCTTGGTGACATTTATTTCTCCTTAGTTAGGTCACAATCCCCTCTCGGTCTCACATAATCTATGAGCTAAGTTATGAAGCTAATCACTAACAATACAACTCATGTATTATAGTTGAAGAAAGAGGAAAAATAAAATAAAATTGGTTGATATGAATAAATACAAACAAAGCAAGCAAGAAAAGTAGTCTCTGGGTAAGATCACTCTAATCATGGACTTGACACCTCCATCTGCAGGAGTCAAGGTGAGACTCCAGAACTCTCTGTCTTGGTAAGAATCCTGACTTCCTTTCCCTATCACTCCAAGTCTCACAAACACAATTGGCCCTGTAGTCAATTGGGACAAGTCACCTGATGTCCTTTATCCCTGTGTACATCAGGTGCCTCCAGAAGCCTAAGATTTCCAGTTTATCCTTCCTCCCCAAGGCCCATATCTGCCTTTGACTATACCCTGTTTACACACATTCCTACCCCTCCCAAGGCCTTATACTCCTTTACTTTCCGTCTTTTCTCTGAATTTTCCCTCAACCTTTTTGCTCTAACTAGAGCTTGGCTCTACATGGAAGACATTGACTTCTCTGTGGTCTGTCAAGTAAAAGCTGTTTTCTTTTTCACATCACTTATACAACCACCCTTCAGATTCTGAAGGGGTCCTCCGTTCTCCCGACTGGGAACCAGACCACCATCTCTTCACCTACTCCAAAAGTCCTCACACTGAAACTCATGCTTTCAGATTCTTTCCACCATCCCCTCACTTCATTGTAATCATCTACAAACTCCTGGGACACTCATCCTCATTCTTTGAAAATTTATATCTACTTGATTATTGCCACTCTTTCAACTCCACGGCTGGTCATGATTCTGTGAGTTCAATATTTACGTAGATGATCTATATAATACTCTAGTTTCTCAGTTTTGTATCTCTTCCTATCCGATGATCCTATCAATACCATATCTCAAACATTCACTCTCATAATAATAACATGAGCTTTGTCATTACCATTAATTTCTCACTTTCCATACTATCAATTCCAAGAATTCCAAATTCCAGTCACCTTCTTCTATTATCTCAGTCCATTCCCAGTGATGCTGCAACTCAAACAATCTTTTAGCTGAACCAATATAATCAATTGATCCTATCCTGTCCTATTCACCTCTCCTCCCTCATTTTGGGGGAAGGTAGAGAGTCCTCCTCATCTGTTAATCTTCTAAATATTTGGAGTTCTTGGACTTCTCCTCATTTCTCTTTATACTAACTCCCAAAATATTCTTCTCCATTCCCATGGCTTGCAATATCATCTATACTCTGAAGACCTAAATATATATTTCCAGTCAGACCTCTTCCCTAACTCCATACTCATATATACAACTGTCTCCTTTGAATATCTAATAAACATCTCACACTTAACATTCTCAACATCTAACTCTTGATTCTCCTACTTTATCCTTCCCAATAACTTTTTATTCTGCCTCCCTACCCAGTCTTCCTCATGTCAGGATATAGTAATGCTATTCTTCTGGTCACTTAGCTAAAAACCCTTGGAATTATTTTTGAATCCTCTTCCTCCTCCCAGCCAATACTTTAACAATTTCTCTCAGTCCATCTTTAAAATGCATCCTGAATCTGGGTGCCATACTTCTCCAACACCACTTACAGTTTATTCATACCATCATTTTTTCTTTTTTGGATTTTATTAATAGCCTCTTAACTGATCTCCTTGCTTTTATACTTGCTCCTCTACAAACTATTCTCAACTCAGCAGCCAGAGTTACCTATCTAAAACCTAGATCAGGTCAGAGAGGCATCACAGACTCATGGCCAACAGCATGGACACTGGAGATAGACATTCTGGCCTCTGCAACTTACCAGCCATGTGACCTTGCATGGGTCACTTAATCTCTCTGGGCCTCTGTTTCCTTATCTATAAAATCAGAATGAAAACGTGATCAACACGTAGAGTTGCAATGAAGACTAAGTTACTTGACATTTGTAAAAACTTTAATGTCTGGCATATAAGGGTTAGTTAAATAAATAAATATCACTTCTCTGCCTTAAACCCTTCATTGGTTTCTCTTTCCATTTGTACAGTGAGTTCTCAGGTCTTTCATAATTCCAATCTCTGAAAACCTCTTTGACATCACCTGCTGACAATTTTTTGCAATTACATCACTAGCGCTCTACCGGCGTCCTTGTTTTCCTAGAACACAAGAATCTTGCTTGACTAGGAGCTTTGTACTTGATGTTCACTCAGCCTGGAATGCTACCTCTCGACCCCCACTCCACTCAGATATCTTTACAGATCATTCCCTCAGTTCCTTTACTCAAATGTCATAGTCTCAAATGTCACCTTCTATTATGCCCTATATAAAATATCAATCACCCATCCGTACTCTGGAAGTCACTTCTCCCATACTCTGCTTTATTTATCACCAAAGCATTTATTGAAAGCTAACATATTATACACAAATATCTCTCATTATCCAAATATATTGAATTAATCCAAATATATTTAATTTATTAATTTGGGTAGGAATAGTATAGGTTCCTGTGTAACAAGAGTTCATTTAGTGAGGGAACCATCAGATGATCAAAAAATAAAATCAGATAAGGACAGGTCCTGAATTCAGAAACGGTGAGTTTGGAAAAAGAGGATATAATGAGTTTGTATAGTGAGGAATATTGGTATTTCGTAGGTCAATTGCAATTTCTAGGATGTAGTTACTCTATGATTTTGTAATGTATCCCAGGGTCTAGAATGAGACCTAAGAAAGAGTAGACCCACATTAATATTTATTTATTTATTTAAATTAATAAATAAATGAAATATTGGTAAACAAAGCTCAATTATTTTTTTTATTCTTTGATCAACTGGTCATAGGACGTTCTCATTGAGGTCATGGATACAGGATGTGGCACTAGTTCTGGTACTGCAGAAGCAGGCCTTCTAGAAAGATGATCTTCTAGTTACTTAAATTACTTGTGTCCTTAGGAACACTTGAACCTCTTTCTGTTTTATTATTTCCACTTGATAGTGGGATCCTGCTAGAACATCTGATTTCATGGATTGGTGGATCAAACCACTTGATATTGCGCATCTCAGGTCCCACAGAACCCAAGTGTGCAATCTCTGCTACGGCCCATTAGCAATCCAGAAGTTATTTCAAAGAGAGAAAAATTAGTTTCTGACAAAAGAACGTCTTTACTTCTAATTCTGGGGTTTTCCATTCTTCTTTTTCTTTCAAGGCTTTCCATAAACCCTACGTAGTCTCTAATCCACTTGATCATAAAGACCATGTGACATTGCAAGTTTGCCCTGCTCATCGGATCAATCAGCTGATATTATCAGTTTAATGGACCAGTGTGGTATCCTGTGGGAAACAGAAATAAATTCCTTAAGGAATAATTGGGGCAGAGCCAGAGACTTGATGGTCTTCTGAAGTAAGGTCCTGAGGATGTTTTACTCTCCCTTCCAAGTGAAAGTAAATAGCTTCAGTTATTCCTTGTTTATTGGAATAGAGGAAATGCATTTACCAGATACCAGGGGCCATGTTGAATTGCTCTAGAAAAGGGACCACTTCAAAAACAGCAGCTCCAAAGGAGTCATCTCTGTTTAAGCTTATGATAACTCATTTTTATCTCTTCAGGTCTGTCTTTTATAAACTCCAAATAGGTGAGATAATGAAGATCTGATTAAAATCACCAACTCTGTAAATCTTTTGTGTCTTTTAATATGGCAGTAATATTTGTGATGCCCTCAGCAATGTGGTATTGCTTTCATTTAACTATTTTCATGAAGATAAGAAGATCCAAAGTTACTGATTGATCTCTTTTATCACATTACTCTTACTTCTTGTGTCAGAGAATCAATGTAGGAATCATGTCAGTTATCATGTATGTCTATTCCAAGTACACTCTTCAAATCTTAGAAAATAAGGCGAACATGAGTTTTAGATTCTCCTCTTGCTTTCCCTTGGGCCTCTGTGAAACGGATTTAGAACAAATCTCCCTTTATCACCTGACTTTCGTTAAGTTCTCACTCTGCCAGGCATTCTGAGTCCCCAGAGTGCAGTTTTAGTTCATAGACACTGTCTAATAATTTCCAAATGTTCTGGGTATTTCTTTTTCCTTAGTGTACCTTTTACCTTGATAAATGGCCATAGATACCTTTTGGGAAGGCTGGGGGAAAATTTTCAATACACACTTATAGCACTCCCATAGAGTCCTTCCACATGGCACTTAGTCCTTATAATTCAAGGGGATCTAGGTTTTGGAATAAACTCCAGTGAGATTAAATGAGAGGCTGTAATTCTATCACATTGATTTAGTCCTCTCTATGCAATGCCAGATTTTTTTTCCCCCACAGTACACTTACACCAGTGGACTGGCCTTTATTTCAGTTCCAGAGATCCTGTGATCAATTAACTATCTGCAAAGATTCTTTCAAGTCAAACAATTCTGTTTATCACTCCAGCCTTGCTGTCTTTTGGAGTATAAATATGATTAAATGACACTATTTGGACCATACCACCCTACGACCTCATTGGCCAATTTCCCTCCCTAATCTCTGGCCTAAAAAACACAATCACTACATACCTTTTCAAGGATGCCCAAGCTTCCCTTCACCATTGCAACTTTTAATTTAGTGGTGAAGGGAGTGCCGTCTGAACTCTCTCAGAGGACATAGTTAGGAGAATCATTTTTGACAAATTCACTGCAACATTTTCCAAAGACAACCAAATCCAGGTTTCAGGCAACAAAATGAATAAGCAATAAGAATCCTTCTCAGTCGCCAAAGCCGGTACCTTGCACCCACAGCTGTGAGTAAGCACAACCATTTTAATAAGTTCAACCAAGACAAAAAATATTTCTCCATTTCTAGTCTAACACTTGGAATCCATTCTCATCCGTATCACTCAGGATTTTTTTTCCTGAAATAAACTAAAAATAAAAAATCTTGAAAGTATCTTGGTGCCAAGAACTTTTCTCTCCAGGTTTGATTTTTTATTTCTCCCAGAGGCTGTTGATCTAGTTAAAGATCTACGAGCAACGATAGCTGGTCGGGATGAAGCATGGAGAGAAATGATATCCCCTTGCAAGATACTATTCCAGATAAGCTTGTAACTAGGCCTTTAAGAAATGCAGGACCAGCCCCTTCACAAAGGGCAAGAAAGTCTGCTTCTGCTTTGCAGGCTTGATAGGGCTTGGGTCACCCGGGTATTAGTAAGTTACCTAAATATTCCCAATCACTATCCTAATTCTCAATGTCTCTCTCTCCCCCAATAAATCACCTAACATAATGAATTTAATTTGTGTTATAACTGAGTAATAAACAGCTTCCGATTCTTAAGTTAATTTTTACGACAACAGCCTCGAGACCAAAGAAATTAAGATATTCTTTAAGTCAGTTTTAGAAAACTTTAGGTTCTCGGATAATGCCTTGAGTTAAGAATGTAAAATGTTGACCTTATCACTTTCTATCTTAAAGTTCTCTATTGCAGGCAACAGATTTTCTATTTCTTTTTTTTTAAGACTTTTTTTTTTTTGTGAAGAAGATCAGCCCTGAGCTAACATCCGTGCTAATCCTCCTCTTTTTGCTGAGGAAGACCGGCTCTGAGCTAACATCCGTTGCCTAATCCTCCTCCTTTTTTTCCCCCAAAGGCCCCCAGTAGATAGTTGTACATCATAGTTGCACATCCTTCTAGTTGCTGTATGTGGCCGTGGCCTCAGCATGGCCGGAGAAGCGGTGCGTCGGTGCGTGCCTGGGATCCGAACCCGGGCCGCCAGTAGCAGAGCGCGTGCACTTAACCGCTAAGCCATGGGGCCGACCCCTAATCATTCATTTTCTGCTGAGTTTGTCTTCTCCTTTGTAAGAAGCTGACAATCAGGAAGCTGCTATTTCTTCTGCTAACTGTTAAGCCACACTATGTCTGCCATGTTTGGCAAAGCTGTTGCTCCTTCTATAGTTAGCTGATGAATCAAAAAACTGCTAAATATGCCATCTCTGCCGTGAAGTGAGGCAACAAAATGGATATATTGTCCCATGCTTGTCTCCATAATTCAGTTCCTAATCTAGGTCTCATGGAGTGTGTCTGAAAGGTAGAATCAAAATCAGCTCCAAAATCCTATCTACAAGTGGAAGAAGGAATTGTTAATTTGGTCTTCTATCTTCTACAATCTGTAGAGAGTTGGAGTGGGCATTGGCACAACTAATCTAAGAATCCATACAACTTTTAACACAATTTTTTGGCCATTGCTTACTGTTGGGAAGGCAACATCCTTGTCCCTGCTCTTTCCATATCCTTGCCTCCAACTACTTTAATGAAATGTCTCAGTCCCTGACATTTACTCCTACTCTGGACCACAGCTTTTACATCTCATCTAAACCATTTTATTCGTGACCTAACCTAATAATATTACACTGTATCAGTTTTCATCCTTTTTGACTCATGGATTCGTCCTATTGTCCCAGCGGTCCTTCTCTGTTTTCCAATATCACCATGAATGCACCTGGTTCTAAACTCTTCATAATTGAAGTGATGCCAGAGATGTGGGAATAGAAGAATGGATGACTGACTATGCAGAGGAATCTGGAGTGGAAAGAAATTGGGTGATGTGTTGTTTAACATCTGTTTGCCAAATAAAGTGGGAAGAACATTACCTGCCGAGAGTGAGAAAAAAGGAAATGAGTTCCAGGGTTTGGAGAGAATGAGAAGAGTCAGAACACTCTGAAAGATATTTCTAATGATTGCTAAATTTTTCAGTTCTCCTTCTGACTCATCCTTCTGTCTAACTTTCCCTGATGTATAGACCCCCAAAGTCCTGTGAAGGAAGCGTTACTAAAGGATAAAGACTCTGTCAGTCTGGTCAGTAGACACCCCCTACCCACATGAACTAGCATGAAATCTATAGCATTTGTTATTTTAAGCCAATTATGTTTGGGGATTATTTGTTTCTGAAGCAAAAGAAAGCCTGTTCTGTCTTTTTTAAACAATAACTCAGCTAATTGTCACAAAGATTCAATAGAGTTGCTGAGAAATGTAGAAAACCCTGCTGTGTTTTTTTTAAAATTATAATTGATATTGTTAGCTGCTTATTGAAGACTTATTTACTTACTTTTTTTTCTCATAGCAATTCTTGATAGCCAAGGTATGTAAGGGAAGAACATACCCAAGATTGTGCATATATTTGTAAGATATTGCAGAAGGTTAAGGAAGCAAGGAATTTTAAGTCCTTAAAAAATCATTGTTGAAATGATTGTGAAACCCAGGATATAAAAAAGTAAAGCCAGTGGACACCTGAAAGATGAGAAGAAAATATCTTCATAAAAGAAGTGAAAATCCTAATGAAAATGAAAATCTGGTTCAACAGAGGAAAGGGAATGAATTGAGTGTATAATATTGTGGTACAAGATATGGAATGAAAGTATTTCAAATGATAGTGATATTTAAGAGGACAATACAATGGAGAGATGTGAAGGTTATTAAAAAGGAGGAATTGTATGGAGTTTGAGGAGTTGTGGATGAGGAGAGTCATTAACATGAGAAACATTGATATTATCCATTTTGATAGCAGAAAATGCTCTAGAGAGTGACTCTCTGAGACACACTAGGTTATACCATGCAAAATGCTACACTTGTAATTTTCCTGTATTATACTAAATCTTTTAGTTTGACTTCCAAAAAATGAGAACAAAATTTTATGTTTCATAATCAATATTTTGATCATGAGGTTATCTCATTAAAGTGCCCATGTGATGAAAAATGTAGAAAATAGAAATTTTTCTGTACTTTTCTGTCCTTCCCTAAATTCTTTCTTTACTTTTAAAAATAACTCAATACTTTACAGGGATATCCTAATCATTTGTATGTACTTTAAAAAATGTCAGTTAGGAAAACAGTATTTTCTCCCCAACACTATCCTAGGATATGTCTATATACTTGAAATACAGCATTTAAAACATAAGATGAGTACTTCTAGATGTTATATAGCCCACTATTTGATGTTAATAATGATTGTTTTGTATAGAGTGGAGCCACATTACAGTATATGACAACTCTTCAATGGAATAATTTGTAGCCAGCTGCCAATACAAACCTAAATTAGGATGAAACTAGCACAACTACAAATGGAACCAACTGAAGACAACTGCTAACAGAATTATGATCTCATTCATCAATTCCCAAATGCTACTCAGCTTTTCTTGCCAGCAGGTCCTTTTTAGGACTTGAAACCAGTGACCTCTATTACTAATCTGCTATGCTTTTCAACTTTTAACAAAGGAGAAAGATGATGCTATTAACCCAAATTACGAGATTTCTCTCTCTGAATTCCTATCATGTAAGTTTTGACACTAAAATTTTTATCTTTATAAATTGGAATAGGTTTACATCTATGTTTATTTGTCAGCCAGTTCATAAAATGGGGACAAGATCCGTTCACTGTAGTTATCTCCTCTGAATGCAGAAATGGATCATCACTCAATTAGAGACTGTATTTACGTTCCTCTCACTTCCCATCAGTGGAATCTTATGTCTAAAGTCCAAGTGTAAATAACGCATGGTGAGTGAGTGATGGCAATTTAATTTATGTAATGGTGGACTAAGTAATAAAAATGAGTCTTTGGCCTGCCTTACCTGATGGAACGGAAAAACTAAAACTTCCTTTCTAGTTACCAAGGAGAAAAAAAAGGAGAAGAATTCCAAAGTCAGAGGTGTGCTACACATGTGAATTAGTTTAGGACGGTGGTTCACCGATCTTCTTAGCCCTTTGGTGCTCACGAGACGGCATACCACACAGCAACTTTCTAAATCTAATTGTCCTGCTTTCTAAACTGTGATGGTTATAGCTGTCTATCACAGCACATTGTGCCTTGTAATTAATTCATTTGAACTTGAACTGATGGAAGGGGGACTGGTTGAAAAAGGAAGATCTTGGTAGTATTAAGAAATGTGTTAGACGGGCTGGCCCGGTGGTGTAGCGGTTAAGTTCACACCCTCCACTTGGGCGGGCCAGAGTTCACAGGTTGGGATCCTGGGTGCAGACCTCCACACCACTTATCAAGCCACGCTGTGGCAGGCGTCCCACATATAAAGTAGAGAAAGATGGGCACAGATGTTAGCCCAGGACCAGTCTTCCTCAGCAAAAAGAGGAGGATTGGCAAAAGATGTTAGGTCAGGGCTAATCTTCCTCACACACACACACAAAAAAACCAAACCAAGAGAAATGTGTTAGAATAAACTTACTTGAATGTGTAGGAACAAAGTGATACATATTAAAGAATAATGAAAATGTCAACTTGACAAACATGAAGATTTTTAACATAGAAGTATAGGCTGGTTGAAGCACACTGTTATCAGTTTAGTTTATAAGAATGGTAAAGGAGAAATTAACTACTAAGCCTGTGTCAATATAATGTCAAAATATTCCATCAATCAGTTTGCTATTTCAGTCAATCAATGGAAGAAATAGTTCATTTAAACAAATCCATTTTAACAGTGAAATCAATAAACATTCAGTTGAATGTTTTACTTTTTAAATGTCATATAGTAGATCCTATAAGAAATTGGTAGCACAGAAAAATGTCATACAGGAAGAGAATTAAGATAACATGATGAAAATCACCAACAACACTGAGTAACTCACAAAGCCTTCCATCCTAAAGGAAAAGAAAAAAGGATGAGTTCTAAGGTTGTTGTTTATTAAGAAACTCTGAACAGTAGCATCCAGCTTAACACATTAATTATAGCTAATATCAAGCAATGCAACAGGAAAAACTAATTAAACCAAATATCTCATTCATTTAACAAAGACATGTCAGCATAATTTAGTCTATTTTTCACTTAGGATGTGCAGAGGAAACAGAGACTGCAGTCCTTGCTGAGAAGAAGGCACAAAACTTGATCATCTCCATGCATTGCTCTTATCCTTTCAAGCTTGAATTCCCCCCAAATTCCTAGACCTGAAACAGGCAAATGAAGTGGAAACCTGGAAGAGTGAAACGCCATACCTCCTTATGCATAAAAGGAAAATTCAAACTGATAATCACACACGCAATGAATAACGCACTCCTTCTGACATAGAGCTTTCTGAAAGGGAAAAATAACAGGTTGTTGGTGCTCAGGGCTAACTCTCTAAACTTTGAAGAAAAATGTATATCATATTGAGGGTGGCCATGATACAATTTAACTCATACAATCTAGAACAGTGGTTTTCTAACTTTAACACACATACCAGGTCTGGGGTAGGGTCTGAAATGAGATTCTGTGTTTCCAACAAGCTCCCAGGTGATACCACTGCTATGGGTCCATGACACTTCAAGTGTGAGTTCTAATATAAACTATGTAAGATAGAAGAATGTTAAACCTAGAAGGCATCTTAGGTGACATGTAGTGTAACTTCTCATTTTACAGGTGAAAACGTGATAGAGCAGAACAAGACGATGACATAGTTCTCACAATTCCTTATTAACTGACTAGATATTAAAACTCAAAACTCCTGACTCCTAGTCCAGTGTTCTTTCCCATAGGCAATGGATAGATACTACCTAGAATCACAGTCCTACGCTCTGTGTGATAGGACTTATATGAGGGACTTTTTAATTTAAAATTGCCAATTTTAAAAGTAAATTTGAAACATCATTTCAAAATAGCGTTTCTCTTGTATTTTAAAATTCTTGTCTCCGTGGTTCCAGCTCCCCACTCAACTTTTGTCTATTAAATGTTTACATTCAGAACAAAGTTCATCTAAAATAGAAGTTTGTCTTTTACTAGCACATATGTCTTTGCTAAATATGTAGACCACATGTGAAACATCTTAAAAATACATCTGCACACGTAAGTTGAAACTATGAACCTACAAAAGGTAGCATTCAACCTTTACTCATTGGACTTATTTAACAAGCAATTATTGAGCAATTAGTTAGGCAATATTCCAAAGAAGTACAAAGCATGACACCTGCTCTCACAGAGTTTTTAATCCAGGTGAGGAGATAAGACCCAGATGCAGGAAAGAGTTAAATAATAACATGTCATATATGCTTACAAAGCTCAGAGCAGATAGAAAGAGGAGAGAAAGGTTGGGGAGATTTGGGAAAGTAAACTAAGTAAAATTTAGATTGGGCCATGAAGGAAAGAGTAGACATATAAGAAGAAAGAAATCATGGTGGAAAAAACATCACCTTGCAAAGAAGGTACATAAAATTCCGGATTAAATGGAGAAAAGCGAAGAAGTACAGAAGCAAAGGTGGAATGCTTGAACTCTACACACCCATTACCCTTTTTTTTTTTAATTTTTCATTTATTGCAGTAACATTCGTTTATAACATTGTATAAATTTCAGGTGTACATTATTATTCTTCTATTTCTGCATAGATTACATCATGTTCACCACCCACATACTAATTACAACCCATCACCACTCACATGTGCCGAATTATCCCTTTCACCCTCCTCCCTCCCCCCTTCCCCTCTGGTAACCACCAATCCAATCTCTGTCCCTATGTGTTTGTTTATTGTTGTTATTATCTACTACTTAATGAAGGAAATCATACGGTATTTGACCTCCCTCTGACTTATTTCACTTTGCATAATACCCTCAATGTCCATCCATGTTGTCGCAAATGGCTGGATTTCGCTTCCCATTACCCTTTCTGTTGCTCCACATATGGACCACTTGGCAGTAGAGGAGATGCCAAGGTGTTACTGCCTCAGGCATCTATAATTTCTCTGAGTAAAGGAGTACCGTTGATGAGCGCACTTCATCGTACTGCGTTACGACCCAGCACATAATCTATCAATTTGAATGTTTTCATGGGCTCTTGAGAAGATTATGCCTTCTGTATTTGTTAGCTATATTGTTATATAAGTGAAAATTTACATATTCGATCAGATCAAGCTGGTTGATGATAATACCCAAATCTTCTATATCCATACCGTTTTTTAGTATACTTACGCTATCAATTACTGAGAAGAGAATGCTAAAATGTCTAACTTTATTTATGGATTAATTTTAATTTATTTTAGGCAATTTTTGCTCCACTCATTTTGAAACTCTGCTAATAGGTGCCTACATATTTAGGGCTGTTATGTCTTCTTGATGAATTGACCATTTTATCATTACAAAACGACTATTTCTGGTAATACTTTGTCTTTAAGATCATTTTGCTGGATATTAATATAGCTACTGCAGATTTCTTATGATTAGTATTTTCATGGTATATCTTCCCATTCTGTCACTTCTAGCCAATGTGTGTCTATATTTA
This sequence comes from Ceratotherium simum simum, assembly GCF_057802395.1. Lineage (NCBI taxonomy): Eukaryota > Metazoa > Chordata > Mammalia > Perissodactyla > Rhinocerotidae > Ceratotherium > Ceratotherium simum. The sequence continues at coordinate 15,575,971 of NC_141926.1, forward strand.
AACAGTATTATTCATTGTCTGCAAACAAAATTTTCATTTGGAGATCAAGAACAAATTCCACCTACACCTACAAGTCTTCCTGGAATATTTAGTCCAGTCAGACTGAGTTGCTACCTACATTGCCTTTTCAGAGAATTTTCTTTGTTATTCTTAAGCCAGCACATGTCAGAACATATTTTTATCTAGTTTATTTTTTCTGGATAAAATTTTCCTGATTGATGATGAATACATTCTTTCTTTCTCCAGAGTTATACGGTGAGTATCTGCTTATATATGGATTCTCTCTTTCTCTCGACTTTAAACAGTCTATGGTAGAATTTTTATTTTTTTCTGTGTAGTTTGATTTAGCACTTAGTTCAGTAAGTGCCCTCGAAATATATGGCAAATAAATGTGTTGCATGCATGGCATTAACAATCATGGAATAATTCATTTGATTAATATGGCATTTTTGTAAATATAAGTGAACTCCAGAATTTCAGAAATAAAAAATCCAAGGCCTTATTGAAGGATGACCTAAATTTAATCTACAGGGTCTCCTTTGGATCTTCCACCTTTATCCTCTAATCCTTGTATCTGCAATACGAACTGATTCATTTTCCTTCCTTTAATTAGCCTCTCCCTTCCCGGGTTTTACTGAGTGACTCACATAACATTTAAATCCCTCCCCCATATGCCAAACCCTCCCTAATTCTTTCTCGCTCACATCTGTATTAGCTTCCTCCACCTTTGTTGATACTCCCCACATGAATTATTAGTCAATTAGACTTGAAGTGACCAACCTGCCTCACTCCCCAGTCCCATCAGGTCAATCTGTTCCCTTAGCAAGCCTACAACCAACTGTGTTTAGTAAAAGTTTTGTTTTTGGTTTCCTGGTTTTTAAAATAGATATATAGAGAAGCAATCCCCTGACCTTGCTAAATAGACTTTTATAAAGTTGATGTTAAAATCTGTTCTTGTGAAAAGAGAGACAAGATAAGACTAGCTCACGTGGTTAGAACATTGTCCTAGTGAGGAGCTGAATGTCAAATCTGAATCTACACCATGGCTAACCTTGCCCAAGATTTCCATAGCTCTGGGTTCAAATTTGGTGGAGTAACTCTGGGAAAATTATTTAACTCCTCTGTGACTCATTCAGGTCATCTAAAAAATGAGAATGCATATACCTATCTTAAAGGTAAGTTGTTAGGCTTAAATGTCACAATTATGTAAAGCATCTATCAACGTTGGTTGTTATAATAGCAGAGAGAGTAGGAGCAATAGTTGCATCAGTAATGAGCTCTATTTCTTTTTCCTAGTAAGTAGGCATATTCAGGCACGTCTGGAGGCTGAGCTTCGTCAGATGACGTCAGCAGAGTGGGCCTCAAGGAAGTGAACTCACTCCAAGGAAAAGGTAGAGAATCTTCATGATCTTTGTCCAAAGGAAAGAGTTCTTTGATGGGAAAGAGTACGTTTAGTCCACTATACGTGATCCATGTCTTTCTACCAGTCCTGAATTCATGCCAATTCTCTAAGGAGAGAGGTTTATCAGAAAGTAACACTGGAAACCAGACGACCACCCCACTAAATATCCCCACGGATGTAGACAGTGTTTGAAACCTGTATACAAACAGGGTTGAAGATAAAGCTAGCTCACATGCAAGTCTTATTTGAAGCATATGGGAATATTGACCAGAGAAGAAAGAGAATGGTGTACAACACGTAAGAAAGGTGGAAGGAACAGAGACTATGGATCCTAGTGGCCCAGTCAGTGAGCCAACTCTACAGAAGTTAAAAACCCCTTTCTGGTCCTCCGTCTATGGTACACATGTGACATTTCTGAAAAACAAGATTTGAAAGCTACACTGTAAACCCTCCAAAGCACAACCTCATGATGGTGCCTTCTCAGGTATATTGTAAGCCAATGGTGGGAGGAAAAGAGGATATGATGTTTGAAGTAAAGTGGTAGCTAATAAGACTGTTGCATTCAGCACACTTAGGGAATATGTATACCAGCTTAAAGAAATTTAAGAGGATCTCCTATTCCCAAAATATGTGAGATGGAACTGGACAAAATAAACAATAATAGTTTATGTATTTGTGATACTGCTGTAACTTCAACATAAAGTGACTTGAACAAACATAGGTTACACAATGTCTGGGAATTGTCCATGGGACATTAGTTTTAAAATACAAATAGTAATTAACAATTTGCTTTATAGAAGGGCAAATAAATACAAAGCATTTACTACTTCTAAATTCACTAGTGAATTCCCGAAGAGAGTAGACTAGAGTATATACATTTAAGTTAAATCTTGAGCTTGGAAAATATCTAATGCTCCTATTTTCAAATTCTTGCTAATAGGAAAATTAGAGTTTAGTCTGATTTCTAGGAAACATTATCCCATATCATAACATCATTCAAACTTAGTTTATAGGGCCTTATCTCTTTTATCTTACTTCAATTGACATGATTAAATTAAACATTTCCCAGAGTGTGTCCTGATAAACAATATTCTGAAGAATAATGTTTAAAAATGATTTTATGGTTAAATAAGTTTGGGAAATTCACGTTATATCCATATCTTAATATTTGGTGGTTCGAGGTAGCCACTAGAATGTTCAAATCCCAAAGAAGTACTGTGGTAAAGAAAACTTAATAGATTTAATCCAAAAATTTCCAAAACCCATCAACCATGGAACTCAGTTATTTGAAGTAACATCTTTCAAAAAAACTGGAAAACTCAAGTTTGGAAAACGCTGATATCAGTGTATTGTTTGCAGCATCTCAAGTTCTAGTCAGTTGCATTTCTATGTTTTATTTCCTTAATTTGCAACAAGGGCTTAATTTTAACTCTCATCTCACAGAGTTATCAGGACTGAAAATAGATAAAAATGTGAAAGATCCACACATTACTTGGTACATGGTCATCAGCAAAAAAGAGTTCCCTTAATTTAACACAACTAATAATAATGTGTAACTGAGTTAGTTGGATATTGATACTAAAAGAGACATGCCTTTAGAATAATTGCTTTGAAACCAATCTTTAGTTTTATCCACAGTTAAAAAAAAGTATATATGCATATATGTAACGTTGCAACTAGAACCCACATATATATACAATGTAACTAAAAGAAAAGTTTCAAAAAACACACTGTTATTCCCCCGTGCAATGCATTCTATACTCTATTTTATAATATTCTAGTCTACATCTTAATTTTAAATCTGATTGTGTCCCAATAAACTTATTTTGAAAATACTAATAATTTGGAAAATTCAGCTCTAAAAGAGTTTAACCTCCACAGCAAAATTATGTTACCTAAATAGGGGACAACAGTATCTCTGTTTATTGCATAAGCCTGGAAGTGGCTATTGTGACATGGGATGGTTTGCTCCACACCCACAAACCACAAATTCTAATTAGAAAATTCATCCACGGGGTTGGTGTTCAGAATTTGTTTCTGGAAATGAGAAGTAGTTAAAGTGATCCACCTTATTTAGAGATTTGCATAAACCAACAAATATGTCTAAAAGGGTGTCACTGGAACCTCAAATGTCCTATTAGAAATGCATATTCTAATTGTCATAGTACTCAGTATTAAATTTAAAAACTTTTCAAAAATAGAGTCCTGCATCCTTCGATAGTCAGAAATTCTTCCCTCTGTTTGCATCACAGATAATTACATCAGGATTTTTAAACCCATGTTTTAGATAGAGATCCTTAATTTATGATCTTTGTGTTACTAGAAAGTAAAATTGTACAAAATTTTCATATGTCAAAGATGATGGGCAAATTAGCATTTTTCTTCTATTGGAAGATTCTTTGATTGACAGATTGATAAGTACTATGTATCCATTAATGAACATTTATACTGAATTTCCAGACAGTGCCCTACGGAAAAAAATATATGTATAAAAATTGGATTCCAAATAAACATTTACTTTCTGTGAATACCTCCATATGTTTCCTGAAAAAAAAGAAAAAGGAAAAAACACACTGACGACAAAAATCATAAATTAAAGGCAAAGGGTTCAAAATGTTCAAAAAAAATCTACTAAATAAATAAATGCATTTTTAAAAGTCTCCAACTTGTGGTAGCTAAATTGATTTATAATCTCTAATTTGTTATGCTGTTCTGTGGAGCAGAGCATATAAATCTACAATGCTTGCTCAGCATTTATAATTATGGAGCCACGCAATGCTGAATACAAACTGTCTCACCACTATGCAGAGGGGCAAAAAGAAAAGTGTTGAAAGCAGACAAAGTATAGCACACATAAGCATGTAGGTGCTACTGCACAAAATAAAAATATGTGTCTCTCCCAGGCTTCATAAGAGTGCTCGTGTTTATCTTCATGTTCACGTCCTTAACTAGAGTTCCATGGGATACTCCTATTAACTATTCAGCACAAGTCCTCTGCCTCACAAAGGACTGGTAGGAATGAATCCAAATACATGACTGCACAGCTTCAGACTGTAAAAGGAGGCTGGGTTTCAGGCCAGTCCTGCAGAGAATGAGCCAGTGAATGTGGCCATTTTGAATGCTCCTGGGGTGATCATTGTTTATCAATTTGTGTGTTGCAAAATTTTGAATGGGATCAGCATTGATTTTTCTATTGTGCTGTTGTTCTCCAACAGCTACAAAGGTTGTCCCTTTTATCTAGGCATGGAAACAGAATAGCTGAGGAAAGAGAAGATATAAAGTTTGAACCGAGGAATTCTTATTATCAGGATTCGTCCAAATGTCAAATAAATACCAGACAAATAGAAATTTATCCCCAGAAGTCTTTTCAGAGATTGCTAACTCTAATCAAGTTTCATTATAACCCTTTCTAGACAAATGAATAACTCTCTAATTTGCAAATACCTCCCAAAGAGAATAGCATTACTTTTTTAGGCAACTCATTCTAGTATTTCAAAAGATTTCTGGAACTGCCTACTACTTTAATCCAAAGAAGGCATTCACACAGATAATATTTTTATTATGAGAAAAGATGGGCAGTGCATTATCTATTAGATTGTAAGTGCAAGATATTATCAATGCAAAAATAATAGGTGTTCTTAATCTTTTTTTACTTTTATTCTTCCATGGATTAATCACGCCACTGGCCATATGATTCACTAATAGTGTCTTGCAACAGATGTATCTGTCGTTTATCTTCTGTGATCTGTGGCACTGATCCAAAATTCAAATGAAATATATCCACATAAACCTCAGAAATGGTTACAGAGGCTGTACTTCTTAGTCTAGATTAAGGCAAAATCTCAGTTAATAAGTAAAAGGCAATATCATGGTTCTGTAGCTATAATTTCTTTAATTATAAATTCCAGAAAAAGTCCTTAAAATTGATTTAATTTAAAGCTGTGCTGCATTAAAAAATAAGAAAATCCAAGTAATATTTGAGGGAAAATATTTCTAAATCCTGAACATGATGTCTATATTTAAGGAGAAAGGGAAAGAAAATCGTTATTTAAAGAATAATTGCACATATTACTAATAGTAATAATCATTTAATTGTAGAATTTTCAGAAGAAAAAAGGTTAAGAAGACTAAAGAGATTTTATTAGTTGAAATATTAATTAAACAAAAGCTAGAAGAGATCAAAATGCAAATTCAGAAAACACTACAGAAAAGATTTCTCTTCAAGTAAGAAATAGCACATTTTACAGAATAGCATAAGGGATATCGATATGAGAATTCACAAGCAGCTTACTATCACCTACAAAATACTATCAAATTAGCAGCTTATTTTTTACAAAATGATTAAACAGTTGGTTACCTAAAAGCACCAATAGTTATGAATGACCCAAAAGAGAATTACAGGAGAACAAATGGCGAGAATTGTCAATAAAGGTCATTCTATACTACTACTAATATAAAAGAGTGAAATGACGTTGAAATCACATTAATTGACACAGAGGCACACTGCAGACTGAAGGGTAGAGATCACGCTTTATATTTTTCTTGTTTACCCCCAGCACTTAGCATCATGTTGGGCACACAGTAGGGGATCAATAAATACTTGGAGAGTGATTGATCCATCCACAAATAAGTGCATTAGGTGGATAATTAGTTGCCATGGCAAAACTAGTCTCCTGGTGTGGTGTTCTACACTGATTGAAATCAAGGAGGGAAACATACAAAGAGGCTCCTCAACCTTTACAGTTTTTTCTTTGAAGCAACTCTGACCATCAAATTGATTACAATTTTGCCAGTGAAGAATCAGCCATTTACTATTACCATACCATATGATCAGTTCTCAGGTTGATAAAAACAAATATTTGTGAGAAGTAAATTCTTATCACTACAGGCAATAGTATCAACTCATAAAAACTGAATTTAATAATTTCTTTTACTGATGCTTTTCTTTGTCATCTCCTGTATTCCTTCATTTGACTCACTATGCCTCCACCAAAACCTCTAGCCATTCCAAATCTCCCATTCACACAGACCATTAACTTTGTTCCAGCATAATGGGTCTCTTTTAGCCCCAATTCTTCTTAGGTTTGGTTATATAAGTGCTGACTTCACAACTGCCTCCACCTCTACCCTAGACTCCACCACACAAGCACCACCATCCCCAACACACACACCCACACACACACACACGCCACCTAAACACTGGATCATTTCTCAACTACGGGCTTCTACTGTTCAACTTCTGAGCTCTTTCTTTGCAGCACAAACACTTTTAGAAACAGATGCAAAAATCATTGGTCTTTGCTATCCAGTTTTGATCTGGCTCCTTTACCCTTCTCAACAATCCTGTTCCTTCTTGATGAATTTTAAGGCTACTAGGGATCTTTATTTTTCCTCCTATTCATTTACATTTGCCTGTGGCCAAACCATCCTTCTGAGAAGATGTTCTTACCTCATATTTCCACGAAGAGCATTCCCACCTGAATTTCTTCATTTATGTTCTTTATATTGACATAAATCTGCACCTAGGCCATTCATTCCTTCATGCACTCAATGAGTAGTCACCAAGTACTTACCCTGTGCTGGCCTCTGTTTTGATAGATACAATGGTGAACGAGAAAAGTAATGCCCTCAGAGAACTTACTTTCTAGTGCAGTAGACAGATTACAATAAAGTGTTATAAATGCCTTGAATAGAATATACAGGATAGTATGGAAGCACACAACACTGGCACCCAAGCTGGAATTGGTTGTGTGATTAGTGAGAGCTTCCTGGAGTAAGTGACATCCAAAATAAGATCTGAAGTGTCAGTAAGAATTAGCCAGGAAAATGGGGTGAGACGGGATGAGGAATGAGTTCCAGGTATAAGAAAGAGCGTGTTTACAAGAGAGAGCATAGACAGAGAGCAGCAAGAGATTCAATCTGGCTGAAGTGCAAGACGTGAAGGTGGAATGACAAGCGACGTTTCTGGAGAAGTCAGCATAGATCCACCATGAAGGGAAGCAGTAAAACATACTGTTTATGAAGAGACCTTGGAGTAAACAGATCTGGTTTATGTAACTCATAGGGTCATCCTAAGGGTTAAGGGAGATAATGTCTGGCACACGGTTAGGTATTTAATACTTTTAAAAAACCAATATTGGGCATACTAAGGAGCTTGTACGTTATGCAGAGCCCAGTATGGGGCTATGGAAGTACTTTAACCAGGGGAATGATGTCACTTGAATCATGTCTTAGGGCTGCCTTATGTATTGGAGGAGAAAGGTGGAAAATAACAAAAATTAGTCTCAAAGGCACCAAATATGGGACTTTCTACAACAGTTTAGGCAAAAATTGTAGTGACCTGAATAAGTGGTGGTAGTAGAGGTGAGAACACGTAGGTGGATTAAGTAGATATTTAGGAAATAAAACCAAGAGAAGTTGCTAATAGATGAGACGTGAGAGGAGGAGAAAGAAGGAACAAGTACAACAATGAAATTATGGCTTGCCTAACTGGGTGGGGAGTGGGCTATTATCGAGGTACAGAACACTGAAGGAAGAGCAGTATTGGGGATGTCAGGACTAAAAGGCTTTACCCATAGATCCATTGAGTTTGAAGCTTCTGTGGGATCTAGCATCCAGTCTGCAGATCAAGAGAGAGATCTGGGCTATTATCCCAAATTGGGATTCCCATGCATCAGAATGACAGCTGAAGCCACCAGAGCACCGTATAGGAGTATAGACCAAGTGAGAAGAGAAAAGAGGAGGAAGAGTTATCAAAGGAACCTGAAAGAAAAGAAGACAGCCAGGAGTGTGGTGTCACGTAAGTCAAAGGAAAAGAATGTTCTAAGAGGGGAAAAGATGTTAGCAATTTGATTTGGTAAAAAAAGGGGTTAATAATCTTGACAAGAGCTGTGTCCATGGAGTCATGGGGCGGGGAGAGTGTGGAGCTGTGAATAAGAAGGAAGATTTTGTAAGAGGAAGGGAGGAAAATTCTATTTAAAAGTTTGGTTTTGAAGAGGAAAAGAGAGATAGCCTGTAGCTGAGAGGTATAGCACAAGTAAGAGAAAATACCTTGTGGTTGGGGAGACCAGAGTGTGTTTGTAGGGACAGGCAGGAGACAGTGCAGAGGGCTGCTTGAGAATGCAAACCTCAAAGGCAGTGATTAATGACACATGTTTTGGAATAGGTGAAAAAAGATGCTCTAAAGGGTCCAGATAAAGAGGTTAACCTGGGAAAGAGGAAGAGACAGATCTTACCCCTTCACCTGTGCTTTAAATCCTTCAAACTTCATAGAGATCCTTCCATCTGGATACTTTACTTACAATTATGTCGATAAATCCCTTCATTTAGGGAAGAAAAATCACTGTCTATCTTCTGCCTTCTCTAGTTATTGAGACTACATCTTTTATAGACAGTTTCAGTTGTGTTGTCTCTATCCACTAACTCCATATCTTCACCTTGCTTTTATTCCCTTTCACACTGCAATTAGGATTTTGTTCTTGCAATTATTCTAAACATTTCTATTAAAAGTCAACAGTTATGGGGCTGGCCTGGTGGCATAGTGGTTAAGTTCTTTCCCATAACTCCCTCCTACTTTGACTTCCATGACATTATTTTGGAACATTCTCTACTTCTCCAGCAGTCCGCCTTCGATGTGTCATCTGTGCCCCCTCTCCTAATGTTGGACATTACCAGTTCATTCATCGATTACCCTCTACTTTTCTCTCTCTTCCCTGTTTTCTTTGGGGAGCTTATTCACTTAGACCTTTAAGTTTTCATCTTAATGCCCCCTCCCAAGTCAATATCACCATCCTAACGTTATTCTATTTTATTTATAATTACAATCACCTTTATAACATTCCCCTCAGGTGTCCCCATTTGTATCTCGTTAGACCAGGCACTAACTCCCTTATCATTCCTTCCCCAGGTTCTCCACTTCTGTTACTAGAAACACCACCCTGCAGGCTCAAAACATGGAAGCCATGCTGGACTAGTCTACCTTTCTTTTCTATTATCTAAGCTACCACCAAATCCTTTGCATTAGTAACATCTCCCCCGTTTGACCCTTTCTTGGGATTTTCCCTGCTTTCAACCTAGTTGCAGTTCTAATGAACTCACATATGGAAGTTACAGGATCTCTTGACTTTAGTGTTCCCAGAGTCAAGTTATCTTTCACATAATCCACATATTTGATTTTCATAAAACCTGGTCTTTGTCATGCCATTTTCTTCGTCAAGAATCCTATTATCTACTGGATCAAGGTCTATATTCTCACACTGTACATGATCCATCAAGTTTCATGGTTTATCTTGGTTCCATTTTACTTGTCTAGACTATTCTCTACCACTTTTCAACTTTTGGCCTCACTCCAGACTAGCTTGTCTCCACAAGACATATGAATCATAGACATCTTTGTTGCAAAGCCTTCCGTAGTGTGTTTTTCTTTTCTACTTAGAATTCCTTACTTATCTCAAGTCCTATAGCGTCTTTGAAGTGTTTTAGAAAACTCCAGTCACAGTGAACTTTCTCATTATTTACCCACTGATTTGGACATTTAAATTTACATTAAATTTAGTCCTTCATTATGTATACTTTATATGATTATACTACTTGTTTCTTTTAATTTTGTATATCTTGTTACTTGAAAAAAGTGAGGAATATAAAGACAGTAATTATTTCACATATTTCTGTCACTACCTAGGACAGTTTGGAAAATAACATAGTTATTTACTAAATACTTGTTTAAATAAATCAAAGAATTTATTAGGATAGTGTCACAAGAGCTGACAAACATTCATAATCCTAGAACTATGCAGACACATGCATGTGAGTTCTTAAAGAAAGAAATATCAGAAGCTAGTTTGTGCAATGCTATCCTTGGTGTCAAAGGCCTTTGAAATTGTTTCTCAGAGCATAATATCGATCACAGAGACCAGGTCAGAAATATACAAAGTGAGATATTTTCTTCCCATGTTGCAGAACTCAAAGCAGTGGAATACACAATATTCTTTTTAGAAGAAATACTTCACACACAAGTTAGAGCAGTGTAAAGAATTCGAAACATGCTATTCCTCTGGTACTTATCCAACTAAAATTGTTTAAGAAATAACCAGGCAATTCATTTATGATAAAGATCCCTCCTTGGGAAAATCAGTGTGTAGTGCTTATCCAATGCACACACAATTTTTTCAATGTGACTCCTAAAATATAATCATTCTATTTTAGAATGAAAAATAGCATTTATATTGCAGTGTGGCTCCACATAATACAAAAGTAAATAGGACCCATAGCAATTTGGAAAAGAGTCAAATTTCTGGCAGTTACTCTTTATAGAAATAGCGGGAGGGATTCACAAAGGTGTAGCAACACAACATTGTACACTGTGAAATATCTGAGGGGTTTAATAGGCTCTATTTTCCCAAGTGAATTATGTTCCTCTTTTGTAAGGCACTATGAGAAACATGCTATCTTTCTCTGGGTTGTAGGGTCCATCAGTAGAAGCTGCCAGTTTTCTGTATGTCTGTGTCCTCAGTGACACATTTAATAAACCATCTGAATCTTAAGGAAAACAGGGGAACAACTGATTAAAACATCAAATATTAAATTCAATTCATCAAACTTTTACCTAACTGCCTAACATTACACACAAATCACCAAGCTAGGTTCTATAGTCCGATTTAGCTTTAACAAAGTTTGTAAATTTCACCATTTATTTTGAAATCTACTGCCTTAAAAGCTTAAGAAAATTCATAAATTTTGCACACTTTTAAAGTATTCCAGTTCTTGGCATCACTGTATTTGTCATTAATGTCTCTGTAATGGGTTAATACCCATAATCCATGCAGATGTTGGAATGCAGGTCATGACAATTATTCTTGGTCAAGTGGGTCTTGTGAAGGTCCCTACCAATTAGAGCTGTGCACAAAGTGGTAGGTGTGTCTCCAGAGCTCCGGGGGTCTCTCTTGGAGGCTGCCCTCCTGCCATCAAACTAACTGATATCCCTTGGGGCACCTTGGGCCACACCTTGACTGTACCGTTTCAGTTAATTATGTTCCATTCCAAACACACTTATCTCTAGCATCTCATCACCATGGAGCTTGTTATGGGCTGAATTGTGTCCCACTCAAAATTCCTATGTTGAAGTCCTAACTTCCGGTACCTCAGGATATGACTGTATTTAGAGATACCATCTTTAAAGAGGTAATTTAGGTAAAGTGAGGTCATATGGGTGGGCCCTAAACAATTATGACTGGAAATAAGGGCACAGACATGTTCAGAGGGAAGATCAAACACGAAGATAGAGGAGAAGGCCATCTCCAAGCCAAGGAGAGAGGCCTCAGAAGAAACCAAATCTGCTGACACCTTGATCTTGAACTTCTAGCCTCCAAAACTGTAAGAAAATAAATTTCTGTTTAAACTACCCAGTCTGTGACACTTTGTTATGGCCCTAGCAAACTAACACAGAGCCTCTTCTGATGCATTTCCATCCAGAAGCTGAGAACTAACAGTGTTCCGGGGACCCGCACGAAAGGAGTCTGACTAGGGATTAATGTGAGTAATGCTTTAGCCTCAGAGTTCTCAGAGTGAACAAATAAAATAATGTATGTTGCCTATTCTAGGCATACAAATAATAAAAGAATAATAGCTAACACTCAATGAGCATTTTTCTGTGTGTCAGGCATGCTTCTAAGAGCTTTAGAAGCTATTATTTTGAGAGAGATCTGCTCTTTTGCTCAGTTCTCACAATACCCAATGCAGTAGATACTATTATTATCTACAGTTCACGGATGAAAAAAACGAGGCACAGAGAACTTAACTGACTGATTCACAGAGATAAAAAGTGATGGAAGTGTCTAACCATGTAGTTTAACTCTAGGACATATACCCACAACTTTTGCACTATCCTATCTCTTCATTTGTGTTTCTATTTCACTTGTATTTTTGCACATGTTGTTACCACTGTCTTGCAGATAAAATCTATCCCAGATACTTGTCCTAGAAGTATAAAATCTAAACACTCTTACTTAGTTCTTCCTTAGGAACAAAGTCAGATTTAGTTTTCTTAAGTCTTGAGTTGACTACAGATTTGAGTTTTGTTCCTTTTTTTCCTTTTCAGTCTATATCGTTATCATTTCTTGGCATCTGTATTAAAAACAAACATATCTATGTTTATTTATGCATTTATTTATTCCAATTGTTAAAGTAAAAATAATTATTGATTTCAGGCTCAAGCCTCACCAGGATAAAGAAAAAAATTACCAAATAACCAAAAGTAGAAGGAAAGGAAGAGTGGAGAAAAAGAGAGAAAGAGAAGAAGAAGAAAAATAAAGCTACATATGTAATCATTTGACCTTAAATCAGACAAAAATAATCTATATTGCTAAATGTAATAAAGAATATTGTTGAAGAATGGGTAATCCCCCTAAAGAAGTACAGGTTCAAGTTGGAATGCATCTGCCACACTAAAATTACCTATCCATTGTGAGTCATACATAGCTTTGATGTTCAAAGTGTCTGACCATCAAGCCAAGGTGTTTAAGGGAGACACTTTAGGGGGTTCTTATCAGACAGCTAAGTGCCTACTACTTTAAGTTTCAATGATACTGAAAATATAGAACATTCTGTTCCCATCTCTGCAATTGCATCAGAAGCATCATCAAGCACCCAAGATAGAAAAGACTGTTCTGTTGCACTCAATGGGCTGGCGGTCATGAGATTGTGCCTGATACAGGCCCAAAATTATAGAAGATATTTCTGTAATTTAGTTCTATTTTGAGAAGTGGGTGACTGAAATAAATCATTTCAATAGTATCTTCAGAAGTTCTAAAAGGTTATATAACACATTATGGAATCCTAAGGCCCACAAATTGGACAAAGTACTAACGGTCACCTGGTCAGAGGCATCGTCCTATATCAGAATCCCTGAACAATATCCGTGAAGGAAAGTTCAGTCTCATTTCTACTCCTTGATGCAGCTATACAACTTCTGAAAAGATTATGAGAATATTTTCTTTATGTTGGGAAAACCATTGTCTCATAATTTCCATCCATTAACCTTACAACATCTTTTGTTATAAACATAATTCAGTCTTCTATCAGGCAATCCTTCGAAAATTTAAAAGAACTGTTACGTTACCCTGAAGTTATTTATGTGTTAGATTAAAACCTATCATTTTTTTCAACTCTTCCTCTACAAACTACTTGCCAGAACTTTTACATTGTTGGCTCTTTTTTATAAATATCTATTCTAATTTGTCATTTTTTTAATGCAACATCCAACATTAAACCTAATTCTGATATGGGATGTCTACACTTTGAGCTTGTCATCTTTTATAATCTAGTTACTCATTGCTGTACTGTTGAAAATCCACAAACTGCCTTTCCCAGTTAGCTTTATCCAAACATAAATGGAATTGGATAGAGGAAGGGAATAGTCTGATTAGTTTAATTGCTTAACTATATGTATCTGTATAATTTACTGATTAATCCTGTTTTATAGTATCAACTGTTCACCTGTTTACCTATCTTTTTTAAATTTTTTGTTTAGTTATATTTTATAGCCTTTTTTTCCCAAAAATGAATATACTCTGATCCAGTACTTTGAAATATGGTTCAAAAAAATAACAATTGTCAATATCTTAAAGATTTTTGCTTTTTTTCTCTTACGAGCAATCCAGGAATAATGTACCAATAGAGATTAAATAAATTATATAGGTCATGAATTTATTAAAATGATTAGTGTTAGAACATATCTTTAAAATTAAAATGAGACAAAAGACAGTTTTTTTCTTTCTTTCTTTTAGAAAAATCAATGAATTAGTTATGATGCTTTTTAAAAAAATTAAGTTAACAAAACCAAGCTTTCGAATTTGAAAATACTATTTGAACCCCGAGTTACACAATTTTTATTCCATATAATTGCAAGTTTGATAAAGAATACCAAAACATATCAACAATTTAAGTGGACTGTAAAGTTTTCTCTATAATAGTGGTTAAACACAGCAAACAGCATGAATAATCTACAGTGGGAATTTGCCAGTGTTGAAAAGAAAACTATACTTTTTACATTCATCTCCTTTGATGTTCTAGTGTTTAATTCAGTAAATCAACATGTATTAAGCATATTTTAATTGTGCAGGAGACTGCATTTGAGAAACAAGAATGAATAAGAAAAAAACATATAAGTAAATCTTCATGACTTTGGATTTGACAAAGGATTCTTAGATATGACAAGAAAAGCATGATCAACAAAAGAGAAAAAAATAGTTAAATTGGACTTCATCAAAGTTAAAAACTTTTGTTCTTCAAAAGACACCATCAAGAAAGTGAAAAGACAACCCACAGAATAAGAGAAAATAATTGAAAATCATATATCTTATAAGGGATTTGTATCTAGAATATATAAACAACTCTTATGACTTAATTAGAAAAAGACAAATAATTCAATTAAAAACTGGGCAAAGCATTTGAATAGACATTTCTCCAAGGAAAGTATACAAATGGCCAATAAGCACATGAATCGATGCTTAATGTCATTAGTCATTAGGGAAATGCAAATCAAAAATACCACTCTGCGCAAACTAGGATGGCTAGAAAAAAAGATAGATAATAATAGGTGTTAGTGAGGACATGGAGAAATTGGGACCCTCATACACTGCCAGTGGGAAATGGGAATGGAAAATAGTCCGACAGTTCCTCAAACAATTAAACATAGAGCTACCATATGACCCAGCAATTCCACTCCTAGGTACATATCCAAGAGAAATGAAACATTTGCCTACACAAAAGTACACAAATGGTTATAGCGGTATTATTTATAATAACCAGAAGATGGAAACAAGCCAAATACTCATTGACTGATGAATGGATAAACAAAATGTGGTATATCCACACAAAGGAATATTATTTGGCCATAAAAAGAATGAAATACTGATGCATGCTACAACATAAATGAACCTTGAAAATATGCTAAGTGAAAGAAGCCAGCCACAAAAGACCACACATTATATGATTACATTCATATGAAAGTCCAGAAATGAGAAAACTATTGAGACAGAAAATTGATTAGTGGTTGCTTAGGACTAGCAGGAAGGTGTGAAGGTAGGAGGGTGATAGCTAAAGAGTATGGGGTTTCTTGGTGAGGTGATGAAAATCTTCTAAAATAAGGATGGTGATGGTTGTACATATCTGTTACCATACTAACAACAATTTAACCATATAATTTAAATGGGTGAGTTGTATGGTATGTGAATTATATCTCAATAAAGCTGTTATAAAAAAACATTTTGAGAAAGGAAAACAAGTTTGGAGAACTTTCTTAACCAGATATCAAGACTTACAGAGCTATAGTAATAAAGACAGTAGGACAGTGGTACAAGGATGGGCAAAGAGACCAATGGAAAAGAGCAGGGAACGTAGAAACAGACACATATGAATGCTTGATTTACAACAAATGTTGTACTGCAAAACAACATTTTGCAGTATAGTTCTTTTAAATAAATAGAGCTGTGTTAATGAAAAAAAAAGAATTAATATGACATAGACCCTATTTTCAAGGATCCCACAATCTTGTTCCATTATATATATCAGAAAAGTAAACTGGTGTTTAAAGAAAAATTAAGTCTTGACAAACTGATTTAGAATTCTCTCTGCCTACCCTATGCGGACTTACCCAAATATTATGAGAGTGCAGAGACACATTCAAAATAATGTTAGTACACCTGAATAACTTACAGATTATTCTGTTCATTAATTATTTAAAGTATTTTTTCTGACATTTAAAAAAGGAAATTGCTTTGAAGGAATAAGGCTCTACGTGTTAAATTCAGTCTTTAGTTCATCACTCCCTCTCTCCCTCTTTTCTATGGGAAAATGATCTTTGGCATTTAAGCTGTCTTACCACCTGCCGTGTTTTACCCTACACATTCTGCTGCTTCCAAAGACCCATGCTGTCAGCTTTAAATGTGATAAGCAGCCTCACAAGTTCAGATGTTGCCTTAATTTCATACAGTCATTTTTTATAGTTTTCCCAACATGCAGATTAACTACTTTATTCCGTTGCAGATGGTTTTGGAATGGGTTTTTCAGCAAAAGTGAGCTGAAGTCGATAATATATCATGAAGTGCTAACATGTTACTTCTTAGGAGCTTCAAGGCCAGATATCTGTCAAGATTATTATGCAGTTATACTATTCAGATTCAGATGGTTTTTCTTTATAGTGTAGTGTGTATTTGTGTGTGTGTGTGTGTGTGTGTGTGTATGTATGTATGTAGGCTTTTTGATCCCTCTATAGAGCTTGGGGCAATCAGTTTCTCTCTTTAAATGGTCATATATATTACCTGTAGGCTCTTAATTGATGTTTTAGCCATCTTATCTTTACACTGCCTTATTCAAAACAACTTTAGAAATGTCAACTGTATTTAGAAAGTAACATGCTAATATCAACCAAGATATGTTAACATGTTTATAACATTTAACACTGTAGTTTTTTCTTTTGGGGATTTATCTTAAAATAATCCAAAAGTAGGAAAAGACCTGTATATGTAAGGATGACTATTATATTATTAGCTGTGTTAGCCAACAAAATGGAAATAACCTAAATGTCCAATAGTGTGAGCATGGGCTGAGGCAGGGAGTCATAAGCAAATGATGACTTATCTATTTGAAAAAATTATAGAACCATCAAAGCAGTTGAAATGAAAACTATATAAAAATATGGGAAATGCTAAAGATGTATAGGTCCTTATGCTAAGATTTCCCTTAGTCTAATCATAGTCACGCAAACCTTGTTTAGTTTATATAGGTAAATATAGGATAATTCCTAGGATAGAAAAGACAGAAGATTGGATCAAAATTTTAAAAAATGATTAATAATATATCTGATAGGTGTATTTTCTAGGATACAGTCCAGTTAAAATTGTGATACCAATGAGTTAGCTTTCCTTGGTGAGCATTTGCCACTTTTTGGCCACCCAACACCAAACTTCTTGTATGTGATTACCTCAATCTTCCCTTTGGAGGAATCTCTTCTATGTATTGGAAGTAGTGGCCATTTTTTCCACACTCTGGTGTTGTCCCGTGGCAGACACGTGAATGAGGATCAGGCAATCTCAGGTTTTCTCCTAGGACTTTGAATCTTGAATGAATTATATAACAATAAGGGGCTGGTTAGAGATCATGTTCATTATAACAGCCATGCCTGGTGATCCAGACTTTTTCTTTAGCATGAACTTCATTATGGGTCAGCTTGCCCAACACACCAGAGCTCCTCATACTTGGCCTATTTTCCCCAACCTTTCCCTTATCATTCCAAGAATCTTGACTTGTTTCCACTACTCATAACCTAGAATCCTGTCTGATCTATAGGCACACATATGACTTCGCATATTAAAGTTGTTCTCAAGTACATATGCTAGAGAGAATAAGACATAGAAACTGATCAAGAAGAAATTTCAAATACAAGGAGAATATTGTAGTGGGCTAAGAGAAGCAGAAAGGGAATCAAAATCAAGAAAACCAGACAGGGAGGACTAAGTTTATAAATTCAGTTTATAAACATGATGAGAGAAATCAGAGTTAGGGTGAGCCACTTTAGGCAGCTAAGCAAAGCTTGACGGAGCCTAAGCAGAGGCTGGTTAGGATTTGAGAGAATGAACACCCCCTCCGGCCCTAAGGTTTTTCTAAGTTGTAACGGAGAAGGTCTCTGTTTCATTTTTATTTTGTTTTGGTTTGGTTTCCTTTAATTAATGTGTGTGTTGTGAGGAATAATGGAGGTTTTTTTTAATGATTACATTGTTGTTGTTCTTGTTTGTTATAGGAAAAAAGATATTGACTGAAACTAAATGATTTGTTTCTACAAAGGAAACGGAATACACAGACTTAAGACTGCTTCTTTCTAGAGTCTAGTTAAGAACATTTAAGACCCAGCTGAGCAGTGAGCCATTCCCTCTGTCCTGTGATAGATTATCATAGAACTTTGCCAGTCTGAATGTTCTGGGTAGGCTTTCCAGAGAAATTCTTTGCCCAGTGGAATCCTAGGAATGGTTTTTCTGTTGGGAAAAGCAGTCTCATGTGCACAGTCTTTTGACCCCCACCTGGCCACATAAGAATGGTTGAGCCTGGAACACTTCCTTACCAAGAGACAAAGTGTCCATACAGTCTGTGCCAGGCTTATCACCTTGTGTGGGATTGTCTTTCCCTGTTTCAGCCTCAATAAGTGCTCCTTTGTTCTGCACAAGCATGTACATCAATGGCTCTCAGGTATGCTCCCAGCTATCAGTATTTTGACTGACTGGGAGGGTTTAGGGTCCTTCTACTACAGCAGAAGACAGGTGCTCATAGGCCAATCAATTGCCCTGCATCAACTGCTGAGGGGACCTGTTGGCCATGAGGGATCAATGCATGCTATTGGAGCTGATCTAGCTCTGTCTCTTCTCTATGTGAGTAAAAGCATTGTTCCATCCAGTGCTTGCCTGTTGTGCTTTCCTTGGCAACTCTAATACCAAGATGCAGTGGGCAGAATTGTCTGGACTTCTATTCCTGGTGACTGGCCTTGTAATGACCTTACTTTCCTCCATGTAGTTGAGGTCTTCCCATGGCACGGGTAACTGGTCCAGGGTGTTCAGCTCAGCACATTCCATATGGCTGAACAGTTTACTCATGGAGAAGCAAGCATGGTGGCTGTGGTCAATTATTTCTGGAAAGTTTCTTGCCAGCCTTGGCTTCTAAGAAGAAAATGTAAGAGGTTTTCCCAAATATAAACTCTGAGAAAAGAAATTAAATGATGAAACACGTGGAGGGGGGAGTCCAAACTAATAAAATTCAGATATTAATATTAAGGTAACTTTATTTCCACAAAGCATACAGCATGGGGACACTTTGGGTTATATTTAGTGTAAACTCTACTTTTATTTTATTGTAGTAGCTTATGTTTTGCTAATCCCCACCAGCTTGAAAATACAACAAAGGCAAAGTCACAAAACCGTTTCTCTTTTCATCACACCCTTCTACCCCGTGCTACCCAGACTCATGGAAAGCTCAGCCTTGATCAAATACTGTCTACGCCATGATGTTCCGAAGGAGTCTTGTGTGCTTCCAAATGTCTGCTCCTGGCTGCCATGCTTTCTCACTGCAGGTAGAAATCTGTAACAGGATTACAGTCTTTGCTGCTAACACACAGTTTCAGAGTCATCTCTGACTCACTTGCTAACACCAAGCGCATTGGGGTCTCTGGATGCTGCTTTGTAGGCCGCCATCTTGTAGGCTGTTGCATTGCTGTGAGCTAGTAGCACTGTCTTTTCAGGCCCCCTTGCCCCTTCTTCTCTCTCTAACCCTGTGGGTTTCCACGGTCACACCCTAAATCAGGAAATATATTTGCTGAGCCCCACCATCACTTATTTATATTCTAGTACCTGTGCCCTCAATGTCTTAGGGAGATTTCAGGTCTTAACACCATTAGAGTGTCCTCTTCGTGGGATCCTGTGATGTCTCTGCCTATGACTACTTGGTCTTCGTATCAATAGAGCCCTAATCCCTAGTTGTCCATTTTCTATTTTTCTGAAAATTTTCTCTGGGGTTTGTAAGGGGAACCGGAGGGTCAAGGCATTCTATATAAAAGCATAGTCTTCCTTGGTCATGTTCAGAAAATATTTTAGGTCAAGAATAATTCCTATACTACCATGGAAGACTTTTAAAAAATAATGACTCTAAAAGCATACAATCAGGAAGTGATTCCTTTTGTAACCCACTTGAGTGAGCATGAGATGGTTAACCAGGAGGTTAACCTGAGGGTCTTCAATGAAGCTACAATCCCCGTGGGTATTTTCTCTTTGCATTATTCCAACCAAGACTTTACTATTCTTTATTAGCAAGTATAGAGCATGCTTCCCAATCAGCGCAGAGAACAGAGAGGAAAACAAGAGTGCTAGACACATATAGCTGAACTCTCAGACTTGTAAGACATACCACTGGAGTTCTTCCAGGTGAATAATAAAAGCAGGAAGCTATCATTTTGTCAAGGCTGTTGGAGAAAACAAACCTTAACAAGAATATAAAAGTCTCGGTGATAAAGGGAATTGTGAACAATGGTATAAACACAGCCTGAGAACACATAGCAAACAATATTTGGTGAGACCTTGTATGAAACACTAACATCCTAGCATAGACTGGCCTCAGGAAAGAGCAGGGTGGGGCACTTAAAAAAGCCTCTGTGTGATGGGAAAAGGGGAAATCTAGATGTAAGTTTTTCGACCAATTAAATATGGAGAAGAAAAAGGACTTCATATCTGGACCTGTTCTCTTATCCTTACTTCATATTCTTTATGTCATATAAAAATATAACTTTACATATATTGTAAAAGAACAGAGATAACTAAAGAATTATCCTCTTACGACACCAGCCCCAAGGCTTGGAGGGAGACTGAGGAGACCTCAGGAATTTTTTCTTTTTTTTTTCCGAGGAAGATCAGCCCTGAGCTAACATCCATGCTAATCCTCCTCTTTTTGCTGAGGAAGACCGGTTCTGAGCTACCATCTAGTGCCAGTCCTCCTCCTTTTTTTCCCCAAAGCCCCAGCAGACAGTTGTACGTCATAGTTGCACATCCTTCTAGTTGCTGTATGTGGGAGGCGGCCTCAGCATGGCCGGAGAAGGGGTGCGTAGGGGCGCGCCCAGGATCCGAACCCGGGCAGCCAGTAGAGGAGCGTGCACACTTAAGTGCTAAGCCACGGGGCCGCCCAGACCTCAGGAATTTAAAGGAGGCTCCAATGGATTGATATATAGCTCCTTTATCATTTTAGGAGGTGCTAAAGAAAAGAAACCAAAATAATGGGTCTTGCTGCCTTCTTTTGTTATTTAGGCTTTTGAATATACTATTTTTCAGAAAAATTAATTTTAGTCATTAGAAGGTCTGGGCGGGGGGTGTGTGTGTTCTAATCATTTCATTCACCAGGGGAAAACTGGCTCTCCTCTCTTCCCACTTTTCCCTCTAATGTTTTATTGGACTTGCACCATAAACTAAAATTCTTTGTGACCACCAGCCCTGAAACCCGAGGAAACGGGACCAACTGGATGGTTCCAACTTTAATGTAGATGGGGAGGGAGAGGAGTCTTGGGCAAAAGTTTCAAACCCAGATGCCTATAGGGACTAGGTAATTAAACAAGTAAAGCAGTTGCTCTATCTACAGGACTCAACTCCTACCTAACTCTTGTGGATTATTGTCAGAGATTCTGGATTTACTAGGAGAGTCAGAAATCTGGATTTTTATTTAAATTTCTTTTATTGTGAATTGTTGGCTTCTTTAAAAAAAAATGATGTCAGCCAAATAAAATCTTCAAAATATAAGTCCCAGGGCCAACAGTTTTGATCACTTGTCTGTGACAAAAGCTACTTCCCAATGGAAAATAATTGGGAGGGAGGTGCTAGAGATTGACACAGGAAGTCTTGAATTAAAGAGCATTTTTGTGAGAAAAGTTCTAACTAGAGAGCAAGAGAAGCTAGACCTAAAGCTAGTATGTATAGATTGGGATAGAGGACACTAGAGGACATTCTTGTCCATAAAATCACTTTAGCTTTCCCTTCTATAATTAACTCAACTCTTTATTAGGGAAATAAACAAACATGCATATATCTGCATAACCTGGTGCAAGGTAAAGAGAAAGAGTCTCACCACAGCCCATCTCCTTACTTGATCCTTTTGAGGGCACACATCATTCTGAGGAGTAATGTTGGAATGAACTGGAGAGATCAATGAGCAGCAGTAGACAGTGTCCCAGAGGTGGAGAAAGAACCACCCACGCTCAGGGGTACTGCTCAGAGGACAATTCAGTAGGTTCAGTGAAAACAAATATTGTTCTTAACCTGTATAGTGTAAGATGCTAACTTTGAAGGCAGCAGATGAATAAGCATCCAGATTGAGTGTGTAGTTCTGGTAGAATATAGTTTCTGGATTCTAAGCAGGTATTGCTGTGATAAAGTTCCCAATCAAAGAGCCCTTTCAAGAACTGATATGGATAGATAACTAGGCATAGACATAAACATAGATATACATATACATATACATATACATATACATATACATATACATATAGATAGCACATGACCAATGGTACTTGTAAGGGTCATGCTGCTAAGGCAATCTCAGCATCCATTATTTCCAAGAGAAAGTAAATTATTGCCTTTTACAGAATGTTATATGTGTTACATGTGCCACACATTACCCTACATGGCACACATTACCCTTTCCTAATAAGTATGGATGAAAGTGGAAGCCACTGTTCTCCAAGGAGATGAATATGTATAAATTAAAATGTGTTTGTGTGTGTGTGTGATTTGTCATGTAATGGAAAAGTCACTTGGAGGTAATTAAGCTTGGAGGTAGCTTCTGGTAAGAGTGACTATTTCTAACTTATGAATACTTCCTAGAGCTTAACATAGGGTATAAAGTCCAGTAAAACTTCGTTGGTTTGATTTGTGTTGTCCCTGCATCTACTGACTCTGAAAGGATGAATCACTTGGTTAAGACCCAACACCCAATAGGGTGGTTTACAGACATTGTTAATACTCAATAGAACCATGACTAAAAACTTGGTGAAAACTGTTTTAAGTAAACTGTTAATTCATTATACTTTTAAAATACAATTTTTAAATTGTTTTATTTGTTTTTAATTACTAAAGAAGTAAATATTCATCATAACCATTTTTAAAAATATAGAAAATGCATGAAAAGAAAAATCTAACGGTAACCACTATCCTTGCACTGAGTGGTAATCTTGCTCAACTGTTGAACTTTCAAATTTTTTCATGTTTGAACAATCATTTTTAAAAGTCTGCAATAAATATATTTATCTAAAATTTTTCCCATCTTTGAACACATTTTAGGATAAATCTATAGATAAGAACTTACAAAAATACATATACTTAAATCTTTTGATACATTTTTCCAAATTTTCCTCCAAAAGTTTATACCAGTTTTACTCCCATCAAAATTATATGAAGCGCCCACTAATTCGAAATTTTTAATTTAAAATTTTAGCAGACTTAATTATTAACATAGTAAGATAGTACATAATTTGGTAAAGTAGTTTCAAAAGCAGAAGAAATTAGTATGATTTTGCAATTGAATTCTTTACATTGCTGAAGTTTATTTCTACTATCTTGCAAGGTCTTATTTTGATGACACCCTGGTAACCACAGATATATTTCAAAGAAGAAAATATGCAGCATTGACTTCAACTTGTCTTATGTGATTTACATAAAACATTTTCAAGCTAAAGCCAAATCCAGAATTTTTCGAATAATGAACTTACATGAGCTCACAAGAGTTCAAGAAAACTCAAATAAATATTTGTTTTCAAAGCCATTAACACACTACTCTTATCAAACCTATTGTGCCTACCTGGGGCTCATTCATTGGCAAAAGATGGCAGTGCTCTCTAACTTAATCAGCAAAAAGAAAATTATTATTATTGTTATGCCAGAGGCTTAACATTTTAAAAAGTCGTATTTTCTTTTACTCAAATTGAAAACTAGACTTCAGCAATAGTTAGTTTATTTTAAATCATGAACTTTTCATTGAGTCAAAAGAAAATGGGAGCTCTCAATTCTTTGAAATATTAAAGTAAACATTATCTAGTCAGAGAACAAAATGTTCCTGAGTCTCTTTTTTCCCTCAATGTGTTAAACTATGATCAAAGAGCTAAGATTAGAATTAAATGGCAAAAGAGCACAGCAAGAATCAGATCTTCTTTCATAATCACTCTCTGGCACAGAAACTGTGGTGCCTCAATTCCTTTCAGTGTTAACAGTATGGATGATGTGCTTACTGGGTGTGAAGTAATTCTTAGGCTCTGAGAATGCAAGAATATATACAATGAGACCCCTGCCACAGAATTCCTCATTGCCTAATGAGAGACTATGCCCCAAACACCAACTGACAATGCAATGTAATGTAGACAAAGCTGATTTGGTGATATGAACAGATGGGAGCCCAGAGGAGGAGCTTAGCCTGAGAGATTGGAGTACACTTCCTACAATATATGGCACCTTTGCCAAGTCTTGAAAGATCTCATCCCAATAAAGGTAATCTGAACATGGGTGGAGAATGAAAAATAGAAAGATAGCTCTGACGTAGGTCTCAAGACCAAATGCAGTTCTGGGAATTGAATGGTTCAAAGTGCCAGCCTTCTAGGGGCAAGGTTACTAGGCAGGTTATCAGACCGGACACCATCTGGAGAGACAAAACAACAAGAAAGAAATAATATGATTGACTTGATGCTGAATCCTACACCATTCACTGTGTTGACTTTTTTTTCCTTTTCTATATATTTGATTTTTTTCCAGCTTTACTGAGAAATAATTCACAAATAAAACTGTATATATTTAAAGTGTACAGCATGATGATTTGATATACATATACATTGTGAAAGGATTACCACCACCATCAAGTTAATTAACACATCTGTCACCTCACATAGTTAAGTCCTTTCTTTTTCATTTGCCATGAGAAGACTTAGCTTAAGATCTATCTTCAGCGAATTTTAAGTGTACAATACCATATTATTAACTATAGTTACTATACTAGTACAGTAGATTCTCAGAACTTCTTCATCTTATTACAGAAATTTAGTACCCTTTGATGTAAATCTCCCTATTTCCCCCAGCCCTCAGCCCCTGGCAGCCACGGTTCTACTTTCTGTTTCTATGAGATCAGCTGTATTTATTCATTTATTTTTAGATTCCACATATTTGTCTTTCTCTGTTTGGTTTATTTCACTTAGCATAATGTTCTCCTGTTTCATCCACATTGTTGCAAATGGAAGGATTTCCTTCTTTATTAGGGTTGAATAATATTTCATCAAATATTTGTACTGCATTGTCTTGATCCATTCATCTGTTGATGGACATTTAGGTTGTTTCCATATCTTGGCTATTGTGAATAATGCTGCAATAAACAGAGGAGTGCAGATATCTCTTCAAGATACTGATTTTGTTTCCTTCAGATATATACCCAGAAGCGGGATTGCTGGATCAGATGGGAGTCCCACTTTTAATTTTTGAGGAAACTCCAAACTGTTTTCCATAATGGCTGCACCAATTTAAATTCCCACCAACAGTGCACAAGGGTTCTCCTTTCTTCACATCCTTGCCAACGGTTGTTATCTCTTCTCTTTTTGATAATAGCCATCCTAACAGATATGAGGTGATATCTCATTGTGGTTTTGATTCACATTTCTCTGACTGTTAGTGATGTTGAGTACCTTTGAATGTGCCTATTGGCCATTTGTATGTCTTCTTTGGAAAATTTCTATTCAAATCCTTTGCCTATTTTTTAATTGGATTTTTTTTTTTTTTTTTTTTTTTGCTATTGAGCTCCTTATGTATTTTGGATATTAACCCTTATCAGATGTATGGTTTGAAATACTTTCTCCTATCCCATGAGTTGCCTTTTCATTTTATTGATCATTTCCTTTGCTGTGCAGAAGATTTTTAGTTTGATGTAGTCCCACTTGTTTATTTTCACTTTCGTTGCCCTTGCTTTTGGAGTCATATCCAAAAAAATCATTGCCAACACCAATATCAAGGGGCCTGTCCTCTGTTTTCTTCTAGGAGTTTTATAATTTCAGGTCTTACATTTAAGTCTTTAATCCAGTTCGAGTTAATTTTTGTGAATGGTGTAAGACAGGGGCCAAGTTTCATTCTTTTGCATGTGGCTATCCAGTTTTCCTAGCACCATTTATTGAAGAGGCTATCCTTTTCTCATTGTGTGTTGACTGTTTTTAAGGTTACTTTCAGGTTGTGTTCTAGAGACAGGAAGAAGACATACCTGAATTTGGAGATTAAATTGTGTCAGCTATGGAGAAAAGAGGACTATTCACAAATAGTTCTCAAACTTTATTGAAGGTAAGATTCACCTGTGGTTTTTTTAATGTAAAAACTAAGACCCAGATATTGTGATTCATTATGTTCTTAGAGGCGCTCAGGTATCTGGCCTCTACCAAATCATGAGAGGGTGAATCTGTGGTCCATACTGCTTGAGATGAGAGTCAGAATCTCACAGGTTTTGGTTCCCAGAGAGATTGAGGGTAGAAATATTTAAGAGCAAAAAAAATGTCCCCCAGAATCTCAAAAGTCAACATATTAGTACTCCAAAAATTCCCAATATCTCCCATCGCCACTCAGAGATTATGGGCATCAATTTCAAACAGGATGACTTATTAACGTTCAGAAAAGGAAGCAAAATTAGTCCATGCATAGCATATATCTTTTTATTTCAATATTTACATCTAATCATTTGTGGAATAAAGGAACTTCTTTTTTGATTATGAACATGAGTAAATCTAAATATATTTGCATTGTCCAAGAATATTTACATTTCAGACTAAGCTCACCACCTTTGTATTCTAATACTACTAATAAATGTATTAAAAATAAAAATTTTCAATCTTAAAACACATGCCTATGACACTAAAGCAGATCCATTGTATAATAACTCAACTCGTTTTTTCTGCATGTAAAATAAATAATATTTAATCATAAAAATGGGTCTGTGGAAAGATAACAGCATAAACACACCAAAAATAAAGATAAGATGGTTTTGTAGAGAAGAGAATTATTGAAAAGAATGAATCTGGGAAAATCAAAGAAAATCAAATCCAGAAGTGGCATTTACAATACAGAATTAATGAAGAGCTATTGTGCTCAAATTGGAAATGTCAATGCATATGTCTTATTTTCCAGCACAGACAGAAATTTTTAGAAATGCCGTCACCACCTATTGCAAATACCACCACTGTAAAAGCAAGCTCCTGTGGGGACCAGGACGGGCTTTGCACAAAGTCAACTGCAGGGAAAGGAGAGGTCATTGAGATCAGAAAACTGTTATGAAAAACAGACTACACAACATAAAAGAAAATGAAATTTTCTAGTCAGTTAAAAAAAAAGATAAAGTACACAATTTGAAAATTCTTATTAATTTATTTTTCCTAAACTTTATTTTAAAGTAGGCAACTAGTCCTGATTTTTTGGCTCCTCCTCTCAATGACTTCTGCTTCCTAGATGCCAATCATATGAGTTGACATTTGGCCAACTGCAGTGTCCTAACCCAGCCAAATGGCTAAAGAAATCCTGAAGAAGAAAATGTATCTCACAAAGTACCTTGTTTCTCTCAGAGGGATTCATTGTAAAAGTAGTCATTTGATGTATAACTCATTCCATTCACCAGTCTGTTAGCACAGAGAAGTATATATAACATACTAATAGAAAGAATGGATCTAATGATATTAAACCAGATGCTCATAGGTATTAATGTGGAGCTTGCAGAGCTGGGAAAAATCATGACTACAGTGGGTATTAACTCTTCCACACCATGTACACTCTGGGTGGGTCTCTAAATCTAGTGGTCCTGCCTGCACAAAAGTTTAGGCTATTCCTTCTGCTAAGTGCTTCTTTGTTGCACTCCCGTGTGGCCAAGGGAAGTGCGTGTGACCTGAACATCGTCAGATTGTCTCTTGTGAGACTTTGGATATAGAGATGAGTGCCACACAAACTGGAAAATAATGATTAAGTTTATTTCTACCAGAGGCAAGCTCTGATGAGATAACCAAATGGTTCCTGATGCTCTGGTTCTCGGTCTGTTTCTGAGACTGGTTCTGTAGACCTGGTTTCCCATTCATTCCATAAAAGACCCAATGGTAGCCTCATTAGTGTCTTTTCCTTATAACCAAAGAAGCCACGTGCGATGAGGAAACTCAGCTCTAGAGCAGGCATGAGAAGGTCAGAGAAAGGATGACGGTGAGTTGGAGGATGAGGTTGGAGTCAATCTCTCCCAGGTCAGAGCATTTGGCAAGCCTGGGCCACATTTTTTTTATCAAGTCTTTTGGACATCACTCCAGGGTTGTAAAAGATAACACACTTCTTTGAGGGTTAACACTAAAGTCACGTTCCCAGGGAGGCTTCCCTAGCCTCCAGATGTAAAATTTCTACCCCTACCTTCTGCTTCTTCCTTGATTTATTTTACTTTGGATTTATCGCTAGCTAATATGTTATACTTTTCAGTAATTTATTTTGTCTGTACACTGACACTTCACTAAATCTCCATGAGGACAGGGATTTTTGCTTTCTTTCTTTGACTACTATATTCACCAAAACTATTACATTAGAAACGCTCAATAAATGTTTGGCAAATATTATGTGAATAATCTTGCACCAGATTTTGAGGGTGCTCTAAAAAGTTTATACGTTAAATCTTGCTTTTCTTGGGAACTTTAGACTCAACAAATATTGAGTAAAATCAATATTAACTTTTACTAACATAGCATATGAATAAGAGAGTCATTCAAATTTCACCAGTAATTGAAATAGAAGGTAATGAGTGAAAAAAAAAAGGCATAAAAGTTTTCACAAAGGAGCAGAAATAAGCCCAAGATGCCTATTTTGGCTATAGGGAAAAATGAGGCAGTAGATAAGAACAATTAAAATATTTTAAATCTATAGTTGAACCAACAAGAAAGAGAAAGATTTACTATTTTTACAAAGAGATATGCTTTAAAATTGATATACAAGAATGAATATGAGATAGAAAATATGTAAAATGAAGGAGTGGAAAAAAGAGAGATGAGAATGAAGAAGACATTACATTAACTATGAGAGAGGATATACAATTAGATTTAAGCTCTTGAACTTAAGGGAAGTCCTCTCAAATACTGTTCCCAGAGGAAAATGATGTAAAGGTTAGGGTAATTTTCTCATTGTGGCATGCCTCATACCATCAAATGACAGAACAGAAGAATGCAGAACAGACGGAGGGTTTGTACCTGAAGTGACTGATACACTATACCAAGCTCTTTGTATATATCCACAGTCTAATATTAATATATGTCCTTGCTTCTTTATCAATAACAACTATAATTTTATGCCAAGTTTAAGTAAATAAATCCTGGCCAACAAGTTATTTCCCCAATAGGAACAAACATAACTGGCAGATAAAAGACAGACCCTAAAGTCATTCTACCTCTTGTATTTGCTTTGATGTCTATCTTAGAATCTCACGTGTTCTTCTGCAAAGAAAAGAGAAACCTTTGGGGCCAAGATGATTCAAGGACAGTCATCATTGTCTTACAATTAAGTATGCTGTTTTGCTGGTCCATGGGCCCAAAGGGAGAAATGCTTCATTTTAACAGGATAGCATGTCGCGGAGAGGGAGAGAATGTTCTTGACAGCATGCCAAAGAGAAATGTCTTTTCCCGAAAGTTTTCCTTCAGTAGCCAAGCTGGGACTGTTCATTTATGCTCAAGCATAGGACATCTCTTGACTTAAGTACTGGATTTGGGACACCAAGAAGTTCATCAGCTCAATTTAACCCAAATACATTCAATATGCAGCTTTCTATGTGTCAGACACTCCACAAAAGGATTTAGAAGACATAAATCTCTGCTCTCAAGAACTTCACAAAACAGTGGGGGAGATAAAATGTGTACGTGGATAATTATACATCAGAGGTACTGTGAACATCACTATAAAATATGTCCACACTACAGAAGTTTGCCAAGGATCGTGTTTGTATTATTGAGAGAAACAGTGCTGAATTTGTTGGGAAGCCAAAGTATTTAAGATAGTTTGACAAGCTGTAGGATTTGGCTTCCTTCTTTGGAGGAACCAAGGGCTGATTTCTCTCAAAGAGTTGTGAAAACCAGTGAAACGAACACTCACTAATGTACACAAACACACAACTGATAGAGATTAGAAAGTCTGTTCCAGGGGTTGGTGTAGTGGTTAAGTTCATGTGCTTTGCTTCGGTAGCCCGGAGTTTGCAGGTTCAGATCCTGGGCACAGACCTACACACCACTCATCAAGCCATGCTATGGCAGCATCCCACATGCAAAACAGAGGAATATTGGCACAGATGTTAGCTCAGGGCCAATCTTCCTCATCAAAAAAAAAAAAAGTCTGTTCCAGTGTGAGATAACTTTCAGACCACAGTGAATCTCAAAATCTTCATCATCTGCTTAGCTCCAATCTATCCCAGTAAATAGGTTAGGTAGCAAGTCAAATAAAAATCAAAAGAAAAGGTTGTTTTTTCAAATATAATCAAAGGAAAAGGAATTTTGATGAATTGACCAAAGATCCTCACCTAAAACAGCATGAAAGAATTCAAGGGCTATAGGGTCTTCAGTCCAGGGATGAACTTGCCAATGGAAATACTCCATGTGCATAAATCAAGATTTAATTTTCCCTGAACAAGGCTGAATATCCCTTTACCGAGTTCAGTATCTCTGCCCTCCTTTTGCTAAAGTACTTTTGTGAATGAGAATCGTCTGTTCCATCTCTTTTTTCTTTAGATATGTTAGTATTATTGAATAGATTTAACATGCCAATAAATATTTTAACTTTTGTACATCTTATTTGACATGAAAGGGCCTAGTAATTTGTCAGTGATTTAAAATATAGAAATAAAATGATAGCATAAGTGAATATATATTTACTGTAAACATTATATTTTTTAACCCCAAATCTGGAAAGATGCATTCATTCATCTATCCTTTGCTATATGGCCATGAATTTTTGGTTTTTTTGAGCCTGAGTATGATGATGGAGCTCCTTTCCTTTTTCTCACATAAACTATATTAACAACATGTCACCTACAATTTCCAGTATTGGCTCCTTTAAAGTGAATCAAGAATTTAAATGCATTTATAGCAATCTAAATACAAAATTATTCATGTTTTTTTCTTGTTGTTCTTGTTTTCTCAGTCTTTTATAGTTTTTATTTTTAATCCCACATCCAAATCAATATTATTTTTTAGCAATTTGCCTTTATGGAGAATTTTTTTAAAATATTTTTTTATTGATGTTTTAATAGTTTATAACATTGTGAAATTTTTGGTTGTGCATTTTTGTTTGTCCATCACCATATACATGTCTCCCTTCACCCATTGTGCCCACCCCCTACCGTCATTGCCCCTGGTAACCACACTACAGTTTTCTCTGTCCATGTGTTGGTTTATCTTCCACATATGAGTGAGATCATAAAGTATTTGTCCTTCTCTTTCTGGCTTATTTCGTTTAACATAATACCCTCCAGGTCCATCCATGTTGTTGCAAATAGGACAACTTTGTCTTTTTTTGTGGCTGAGTAGTATTCCATTGTATATATATATATATATATATATACCACATCTTCTTGATCTAATCATCAATAGAGGGACACTTGGGTTGCTTCCACTTCTTGGCTATAGTGAATAATGCTGTGATGAACATAGGGGTGCATAAGCCTCTTTGGATTGTTGATTTCAGGTTTGTTGGATAGATTCCCAGTAGTGGGATAGCTGGATCATAGGGTATTTCTATTTTTAATTTTTTGAGGAATCTTATAGAGACTTTTTGAAACATATATTTTACTTGTCATAGAAATAATGACTCATTCTCAAGTTTCATTGCATTACTATGTTTAATTAATTTATATGATTACAATAAACAGGTTGGAGGGAAAAAAAATGCAACTAACTCGGTGAGCAGCAGCTGAGGGTGAAAGCTGCCATTCCACAGTAAACTGGTGAAGAGTTTGTCAGCTAATCAAATATTTCACTGAGGTAATATAGTGCAGATTACCTTATCACAGTGTTATAGAAAACTCTTTATCAGAATTTGTATTCGGTAGTTTATGTTGATATTTCACAGTTAACCAAATGTCCCTACTGTGTGTTGATTTTGTGGCTTTAGATTTAGAGGAAAATTATGTTTTTTTATTTCTCAGATCTCCAAAATACTCAAATTCCATGAAAGAAGAGAGACAGGAAAGCTTTTATTTGTTCCAGGACAATCATTAAACTACTCATAATGGAGGTGGCATTTGAGCTTGGCCTTGAATGATAGGTAAGATTTCAACGTAGAAATAGTGAGAAATATGAAAGACAAAGAGAAGAACAAGAGAGCACTGGTAGGGTTCCCAGATAAAATACAGGATGCTCGGCTGCATTTATATTTCACACAAATAACAGATAATATATTTTAGGAAAAATATATTCCATGTATGGTGTGGGACATACTTACACTAAAAAAAAAAACCTATTTATTGTTCATGTGAAATTTAAATTTAACTGGGTTTCCTGTATTTTTGTTTTGTGAATCTGGCAATCCTATTTGTGAGGCATGTAATTAAATCTGAAGAGCTCCAGTTTCATTGGGAGATATATGGAATGGTAGGTAAGAATCCATACTTGAAAGGCCTTGAATATCACAGTAAGGATTTAAAAGGCAACTAAAAGGATATCATCAATCTTATTTCTAGTAGAAGCAAGAGCATAAGAGTGAAGTGGCAAGACAGAGGAAGACACAACTCTAGTTCAACTCTTTCAGGTATCGATTTGGATGCTTAGTGAATATTACTATGAAACTTAACACTTCATAATTTTAATTTGTGAAATGATAAGCACACAAATAGCCAGGCCTTGTGGTCTAGTGGTTAAGATTCGCCGCTCTCACTGGCCTGGCCAGGGTTTGTTTCCAGTCAGAGACTCACACCACCAGTCTGTCCGTTGTCATACTGTGGCAGCTGCATGTTGCTGGCATGCTGAAAGTTATGCTATGGTATTTCCAATACCAGCAGGGTCACCCATGGTGGACAAGTTTCAGCAGAGCCTCCAGATTAGACAGACTGGAAAGAAGGAACTGGCCACTTACTTCCAAAAAATTAACTGTGAAAACCCTATGAATAGCAGTGAAACATTGTCTGATATAGCACTCAAAGGTGAGAGGATGGTGCAAAAAGACCAGGCAGGACTCCACTCTGCTGTGCACAGGGTCACTAGGAGTAGGAATCCACTCCAAGGCACTAACAAAGCACAGGAATGCCTCGTGTAACTCCAGGGCATATGTGAAATCAATCAGTGATCTCTGGAATATCAATGGCAGGTATATTAACATACAGCATATTTTAGTCTCCAGTCTTTAGTCATTTCTTATCCAATTTGTAGATTAAATACACTCCTAATTTGCTTTCTTTCCTTCCAGTCACTTCACAGATTATTATCATCTTCACTAATGAGCAGGTAGGAAGGGAAATGACAATAGAGATCAAATTACTCCATTTCAGTAAAGTTATTAACTTGTCTATGCCAGGCACTGTGTTAGAGTCGGGAAGCACAAGGATGAGTAAGACAATTCCTAAATTGAAGGATCTCATTGTCTAATGTGGAGGCTTGTAATTATTTCTTGCAAAATTATTTCTTGCAAACTCTAGTGAAATGCTTTATGATAAAGACTACTAAAACTTTTAGATAAAATAAAGTTTAAGGAATTTCTTAGGGGCTTTAGATATTCCCTATTTCATTAAAGTTTAATGAAAAAGTTTTACTTTAATTTTAATGAAAACAAAGAGTTGTTCTTTCCTTATTCTTATTAAGCACTCAGTCAACCCCCAAGTGTCGTAGAATAGACTACAGGCACTCTTTAATAGACTGTAAAATTATTGATCATAAGACTAAGCATACTATTAATTTTTAACTGTCATAGAGTCAGACAAGAAAGTGATTAGAGTGATCTGGTTTAGTCCTGGAAGAATTCCAAAAGGAAGTTTATTTTAGAGAATAGACATTATTTAAGTGGTAAGGCAAAATGAGAGGAAGAGGTATTTTTGCACAGAAGGAAAAATATAGATAAAATTAAGGAGGATGAAGGTGGTAGCAGTTGAAAGGAAAGTATTCTGGCCTGGAAAGTAACAGCATTCATACAAGATGAATAATGAAGCAGATTAGAAAGGGTGGGTAAGGCATAATGTGGAAGGACGTGAAAGTAGACAGAATTTTAATGTTGAGAAAGTTGGAAATAAAGAGATAATTACAGAGTTGGGTTTTTTTTTTTAAAGAAATCTGTATTAGTTATATATTACAAATTACTAACTGCTTAAAACAATAACTTTTTGTTGTCTCAGAGTTTCTGTGAGTGAGGAGTCTGGGAGTGGCTTAGCTGGATGGTTCCGGCTCAGGATCTC
Organism: Ceratotherium simum simum; assembly: GCF_057802395.1. Taxonomy (NCBI): domain Eukaryota; kingdom Metazoa; phylum Chordata; class Mammalia; order Perissodactyla; family Rhinocerotidae; genus Ceratotherium; species Ceratotherium simum. The sequence continues at coordinate 15,610,334 of NC_141926.1, forward strand.
TCAGGTTGCAGCCAATGTGTCAGCTGGGTTTGCAGTCTCCTCTCAAAGCCAGGCCTGGGTGAAGGATTTGTTTCCAAGCTCACTCGTGTGGTTGTTGGGAGGCCCCAGTAACTTGACACATGGCCTCACCATAGGCTACCTGAGTATCTTCACTATGTGGTAGTTGGCTTCCCTCAAAGGAAGCAAAGAGAGACAGACAGACAGACAGAGAGAAGGACAGACATAGAGAGGGACAGAGAGCTAAGAGTGAGAGAGCTAGCGGGAGAGTACACCCGAGAGAAACAATAGTCTTTTATTTATTTATTTATTTTTTTAATAGTCTTTTAAATTTTAATCTCTTAATTGACAAACCATCACTTCTGCTATATACTATTGATTACACAGAACAAACCCAACTAATATGAGAAAGGACTACACAGGGTGTGACTCCCAGAAAGAAGGGATGATTGGAGGCCATCTTGGGACCTGTGTACCACAGAATGTCATCATGAAAACACTATCTTCCATTACTTTTTTATTTTTTAATTCTTTGTGTGAGCATGCAGGATAGACTTGAAGTGGCAAGTTCACAACTCAGTAGATAAAGAGGGATCCTGTTGTAAAAATAAGGACCTATAAACAGATTAAAGAGCAAGTTTAATATAGAGTCTGATGAATAAATGACAAGCAATAGGATATATTGGAGGAAGCCATTTGGGTTAAAACTAATTTGGCCTGAACTTGTTTTTCCAAAAGGGCCTGATGTGGCCAGTTGAGCTGCATTGTATATCTGCTTTAAACATTTACTATGCCCCAAAGACAAGAATGATACCCCTAAAGATGGGGATGTAGTTCTCCCCATATTGGCATTTCTTTAAGGATAAGCCTTTCTTCCTAGAAACTAAGGATTAATTACCAACCCGCCATGCTCACCTTGTCACCACTGACCTGCTGACCACTGACCTGCTGTGCCAGCTAAGCATCTTGTGACAACTGTAAAAGGGACATTCGTATCATATGTAATGTATGCCCTTTGTTCCAAGACGGTATATAACCACTCTGTACACCCCACTGCACCAAAGAAGCAAAGAAGGAATTGCTTCCTTCTTTGGGGAAGGAAGGCCCTGGGCTGTAGGCCTCAAACTTGGTTTATAATAAACTCACCCCAATTTTGATTTATAGGTTGACTATGGATTATTTGCATCGACAAGTCCATAATTAATAAATCTAGATAATGAAACAGTAAATCTTATTTTTATCTTGCAAGCTCACAAATTCTGGAAAGAAATCACACATATATTCTTTCAGTCTTTTACTTCATAAGGACCATGAATGGTTTCCCTATACTTAAGCTAAATTAACAGATATTCTTCCCGATTTTGTCTGTTTTTTCCACAGGTTTTTGTTTCAGTGATTCTCACAGTGGCTAAAACTATCTGAGGCCCCCAGGAGCAGTCTTTGAAAGTCTACATTGCTTTTTATTTACTCTCTTGAGCCCAGGAGCATTTTTGATACTCCTCAGAGCTTTGAAAGCAACTGGTCTTTCTCCCCGGAGGAAATTTGAACAGTTCACAACAGCTGGTAAAATAGCTCAATTCTTCTTTCTTTCTGAAGATGAAACCAAAGATGAAAGAGAGTGATTTTTCTAACTGCTGTTTGAGCGAAGACTACCCCATCACCTAAAAGATCAATCATATGGAAAACAGAAAGTTTTTCAGCACAAGCATGACTTCTCAATAGAGAATGAAGAAAAAGTGCAGGACATAGAGATGTGTCCACAATGGGATAAATGGATTCTCAAGAAAAAAACAATAAAGTACTTTGAAGATATTGCAGGTTTGGTTCCAGACCACTGCAATAAACCAAATATTGCAATAAAGGGAGTGTGGGAGATCAAGATTTGGCCACCCTGAAATCTATCTCTTTACCTTGGTTGTTTTCTCTAGGGACATTTGACCTCCCCCACTAACTGCCTAAAGAATTTGACATGGTGGCTCCTTCCTGGAACAGATCTATCATGATGGCTGTAAAGATAACGTAGGGTAAATGTTACAATAGGAAAGGCACCAACAAGCCCCTCTTATCAGAAGTTCTGTCTCTCTGGCCACATTCTCTGGATGACCCTGCAAGGAGTTGCCAGACAATCATTTACATTTATAAGGGAAATCTCCATTTGTAAAGGAATCTCCCTCTCTGTTTTGGGAAGAGGGGGGGATGGCCTCATTTCTAGGGGCTTATCAGTGTGAAAGGTGAGGCCTTAAATCTGCATAATAACCTTACTCTTGTTTACTGTGCCTTAGTGGTAATCTCCTGTAACTGACTCCCCCCACCCCCAACATCCTCCTTTGTCATTGGCTGAACATGGTATTTAAGACGAGAATTTCTGCTATTGTGTTGAGAAACGCAGTGTCCCTGCTTTCTCCCATGTATACATGTTATTAAACTTGGTATTATTTTCTCCTGCTAACCTGTCTTGTTGATTATTTGGCCAGCCATAAGAACCTTAAGGGAAAGGGCAGAGGGAGATTCTCCCTCTTCCCCCGACAGGAGTAACACAAATTTTTTGGTTTCCTAGTGCATATGTTGTGTTTACACTATACTGTAATCCATTAAGTGTGCAATAGCATTATGTCTAAAAAAACAATGTACATACCTTAATTAAAAAATACTTTATTGCTAAAAAATGCTAACCATCATCTGAGCCTTCAGCAAGTCGCAATCATTTTGCTGGTAAAAAACGCATTATCTGCAAAGCGCAATAAAACAAGGTGTTCCTGTATCTAGCAATTAATCAAATCCAATAAAATGTAAAAGAATAGGTGCTTAGTTGTTGATGTCACCTTAAAAGCTTCCCTGGGTGTGACATAAATTGTTTAAGAAAAGAAGTCCTGATATCTTCCAGTTTTCAATGATCTTTAATGAGTAAATCTGAGCTAAACTAATTACCTTAGCCGAATTCCAAACTGGAGTATGATTACACAGTTAAGCAGGCATTGGCAGTGAAAATTTAATGTATGTGTCAATTTGTTACACAACGACAGATTAGTTTAGGTGCAATCATGGAGATAGTTTTGTCTCTGGTGTATTGGGAGCTATAGTCATAGATCTACTTTCATGAATAAAACATCACTGAGTCTATTCCAATGTCAGTTGTGGTGACTAAAGCAAAAATGGCCTCTGGGACCAAAAAATGACATAAAAATGAAGACACCCTCACCTTGGGCCATGGTATCACGCACAATTGGGGCCTGGAAAAGAAAAACTCTTCATTAAGGTCATTTTTCATACATCACACTAGCTGCTCATAAGCCCAGAAACAAGGATGGGTTCAGCAATATATTCTTTATGTATCTACAGCTTATCTTTAACATATACTCAACTAATAGCCACACATACACACACGCACAGCTTTTCAAAGAGCACATACAAAACAATAGAATAGTCATCAGAAGTAAAAATTTAGAAAAATATGATTCAATGCAATAATAATGAAACTAAACCAGAATTTTAGTATTCTAAGAGTTGAGATAGATTGGTTTTGTTACTGAGACCAAGTGGGCTCGCCTCCTGGTGAGTTAAATAAGACTCTACGCCAGTGGAAGTTGTCTCACAAAATAAGTGTATTTGCAGCAAATAGGAGGCCATGAGGAATCGTTTCCAAAGTCATGGTGTCCCCGAACAAAGGAAAGCAGGAAATTTTATTTGGTTGGGGAAGGAATATTCAAAAGAGAGAGGCGGGTATTCATTTGCACAGGCTCAGTTGGAGAACATGCTTCCACATAATGAGGGCTAAGCTCCTCCTGGAGAGATCTTTGCATTAAAAATAAGGCAAAGGTCATGGGCATAGCTCTTGTGGTGAGGCTTGGTCAGTTTCAGGATGGCTGGTGGTTACATCTCCTTAACATACAAAAGGAAAACAAACAACTTGGAAAAACAGTTAATTGCTTCCAAACCCACCTTTGAGTTTCTCAAGGCCCCTAGTCAGTGACAGTTTTAATTACTTGTACTTAAAATGACAACAGTGGCTGAATTGTTTTCCAAGTCTTTCCTTCCTTCGTTGATTCATTCACAAATAACTGGTAAGTACAGTGCCAGGCTTCAGGAATACCAAATTAGGTCTTTGCCTCTTATGTGCTCACAGCCTAGAACAGCAGTTCTTAAGCCAGTGTGTACATCAACATCCTATGAGGACATTGAGATTGCATATAATAAACCCCACATGTGAAGATTCAAGTTCAAGAGGTTTGAAGTATGTTTTTTGTTTAGTTTTGTTTGGTTCAATGAAAATTTATTTATCTTGTAAATGTGTTAAACAAAGAGCTTATTTTTACACACTAAACAAACTACACTCTGTCAAATATTTGTTTAATACTTACATAACAAATTGATCAAAATTTAGAGATTTAACAAATTAATTCCTCCAATAGCTAAACATTGATTACACACTCATTTAATTAAACTCTTGAATATCTGTTGTGGATTGAATTGTGCTTCCAAAAAAATATGTAAAAATCCTAAACCCAGGTACCTGTGAATGAGACGTTATTCGGAAATAAGGCTTTAGCAGATGTAGTCAAGTTAAGATGAGATCATACAGGATTAAGGTGGCCCCTAATCCAATAACTGTTGTTTTTATAAGGAGAGGGAGATTTGGAGACACGCAAGTGTACAGGAGGAAGACGGTCATGTGAAGACAGCTGCAAAAATTGGAGAGATGCAGCTACAAGCCAAGGAATGCCAAGAACTGTAACAACCATGGCAGCTGAAATTGGCAAAGAAGCATCCTTCCCTACAGCCTTCCAAGAAAGGGAGCGTGTCCCAACCGACACCTTGATTTCGGACTTCTCACCTCCATGACTGTAAGAGAAGAAGATTCTTTCGTTTTAAGCCACTTAGTTTGTGGTACTTTGTTAAGGCAGCCCTATGAAACTAATACACATGGTTTCCAAAATGAAGTCTGAATTAATTCGTATCTTTGTTTCTCTGTATGTAATGTTTCTTTTTCTCTGATGCCTTCAAGATTTTCTCTTTATTTCTGTTTTTCATCAGCTTAGCTATGATGCATCTAAGTTTGATTTGCTTAGTATCTATCTTAAAGTTTCTTTAAAAATCATGGATCTGTGGTTTGTTGTCTTTCTTTAATTTGGGAAAACTCTTGGCCATCATGTCTTCAAATATTCTTGTGGTCCTAATCTCTCTGTCTTCTCATTCTGGGACTCTAGATATGCATAAATTAGACCATTTGATATTATTGTCCCGCAGTTTTTGGATGCTTTGTTCTGTTTTCTTGTTGTTTTAGTCATTACTTTTTCTCATTATGTTTCAGTTTGGTTAATTTCTATTGACCTATCTTCACATTCTCTTATTCTTCCCTTAGCAGTATCCAGTTGGCTGAAGAACTCATCAAAGAAATTCTCCATCTTGGATACTATGTAGCTTGTTTCTAGCATTTTCATGTGACTCTTATCTCTATGGTAAAATTTTCCAAGTACTTACGCCTTTTGTCCAGGCTTTCTGCTAGATCCGTTACTATATCAACCATAGTTAAAGTCCCTGTCTGATAGTTCCAATATCTCTGAGTCTGATTTTTTTTATCTTGCTTTTTTGTGTTCTAACCTCTTACTGAGGGCTAAATTTTGTGTGTAGGATGTCAGTAGAGAGCGAGACAAATAGTATTTCTACTTGGAGAAGGTTCTTTTAGGCAGGCTGTTGTATGTGAGGATGGGGAGGGGAGTTTGAGTCAACCTGTTCAGAGACTGAGCAAGGATTGGCTGTTGTCATTGCCATTGGTGCCTTCAGTACACCACAGACTTCCTAGTCCTTTTGCAGTGAGCTGCTGTTCCCTTCTGCTTAAAAAGACCCAGTGTGCCAGAGAGTTTTTCTTGGTCTTCCTATTCCCTCTCAGTTTTTAGCAGTCTCTGCATGCCTGCACCACACAGAGGCTCTCCCTCCACGCTCTTGTCCCTCCCCCATTGCTAGAGTACGAGGTATTGTTGCTTGTAATCTGGTACTAGCCTTGTGGTGACAATGGGAATTCTTGATTTTCTTGGTCCAATTTGTGCACCTGGGCCTTGGGTATGGGTCTTTTTCAGCATTCTTGCTCCTTCTCCCCATGGCAGCCAAACTCTTTCTTGTGTCTATGGTAGATCTGGGGCAAGAGAGACTTTCCTGTCACTCTCCAGAGGGAGTAGAACTCTGCTTTGTATTCCTGTGGGATCCGGGTCCTATGAGGGTTTGTTGCTTTCTAGAGGTTTTTACTTCTACCCCTTGCACAGAAGCAGTGGATCTTTGTCTGAGTCCTGGGGACAGAGTGTTTCGTGCCATTTTCTATGAGACAGCAGTCTGGAGAAATGAACAGCGTTCCATGTCTTTCCTCCAGTGGCCACTATTCACCTCTTGCACACCTGTGCCACTGAGGGTACTCTCTCTCTTTGCCCCAATCCTGAGTACTTGGTGGAAGCCTTTAAAAAGAGCTTGGAAGTGAATACAAATTCCCCTTGTGCCTGGGACTCCCCGCTATTCCAAAGGGAAACACTAGCCCACATTTGGTCTTTAGGAATTTATTAAAATTTTAGCGGATTTCTTCTTACTAGTTTCTAAAATGGCTACCTCTTCCTCTTGTGCTTTTGAGGTGCAGCAAGTTATGTGTCCATAATCCCTTGGAATGGCATGTCCCTCTGGAACTTGGTTCATTTGGTTGTCATGGGGCATCAGCTCCCTGATGAGCTCAAAAAACCAGTTATGATTTAGTAGATTATCCAGCTTTTTTTCATTGTCTGGTTGAGAGCAATGTTCTCTTGGGGTTTTCTATATCCTTAGAGGAAGCAGAACTCAGAGTGTATTTTTTAAGTCCACAAATATAGTGTTCTGATACACATTCCTGGTTAAAAACCATTTTTAGTATGATACATAGTTACTGAAATACACACATTAAAAAACAGTTTAACGTCTCTCAAGGATATATAAAATGTCTGTGGGAACATACTGAAAAATATAATTAATTCTCTCTAGGTTAGGGGGTTTAGGCTTCACTACAAATTCTCTGTAGAAAAGATGAAATTTAATTTTGGTCTCAAAAGACAAAAAGAGATTTTTAGGCAGAATAATTTTGATGCACGGTCACGTTTAAGAACTGTTGACCTAAGGGCATATTCATGGGTAAAATGCACAAAGAGTTCTTACAAACGGAGTTTGACACAGTTGCCTTTAAAGAAAAAAATCTAGAAACTACTCAAATATCCAACAGTATAAAAGAACGTTTAAATAAATTAAAACGCATTCATAAAATACAATACCACGTAGCCATATATGGGAAATATAATTGATTTTTAAATAAAAAGAACATTTACAAAAATATGAACAAGATGAACATGTACAAAAATATATACAATTCAATTTACATGTGTGTGTACACAAATGCACACACATGTAGAGAGAGATATACAATAGAAATGTTGAAGGTTTTTCCGCTGTTGATATTTCTAACTTTTAAAAAGTTTTTAATTTAATTTATTTTAATTGCCTGCATTTTTAAAATATCCTACGTATTATGTCTTTAATCTTGGTACCTGAAAAAATGAAAGGTATTGAAAACAGGTGAGAATGATAACACGAATGCTGGTGAGGGTGTGGAGCAACAGGAATTCTCGTTGATGGCTGGAGGGAACGCAAAACGGTACAGCCACTTTGGAAGACAGTTTGGCAGTTTCTTACAAAACTAAATACACTCTTACAATATGATCCAGCCATCATGCTCCTTGATATTTACCTAAATGAGTTGAAAACTTATATTCACCCAAAAATCTGCTCACAAGTGTTTATAGCAGCTTTCTTCATAATTGCCAAAACTTAGAAGCAACCAAGGTTCCCTTCAATAGGTAAAATAAACTGTGATACATCCAGACAATGGAATATTATTCAGTGCTAGAAAGAAATGGACTATCAAGCCAGAGAAAGACATGGAGGAACCTTAAATGCATATTAATAAGTGGAAGAAGCCTATCCGAGAAGGCTACATACTGTATGATTCCAACTATAAGATGTTCTGGAAAAGGCAAAACCACAGAGACAGTAAAAAGATCAGTGGTTGGAGTGGAAGCGGGAAAGGGTGGTGGAGCATACAGGATTTTTAGGGCAGTGAAAATACTCTGTACGATACTATAATGATGGATGCATGTCATTATACGTTTGACCAAACCCACAGAATGCATACCATCAAGAGTGAACCCTAATGAAGGTTCACCAGTTGTAACAAATGTCGCACTCTGGTGGGGGATGTTGACAATGGGGAAGGCTGTGCATGTATGGATGCAGGGGGTTTATGTGAATTCTCTGTACTTTCCTCTTAATTTTGCTATGAACCTGAAACTACTCTAAAAAAATAAAGCCTTTATGTAAAAGCAGGTGAGAAAATCAAAATAAAAATAAAATAAAATGAAAGCAGAGATAAGAGATTAAAAATGTATGCCTTGGGTGCTGTACCTAAGGCTAAAAATGATTTTAGCTCTGAGCTAAATTTTGCTCAAAATCTGAAAATTTTGCTCTGAGGTTTCCAGCAACCATTGAAGAGATGTTAACATGCCATATAAGATTCACCGTATTCAGGAGATAGAAAGAAAACATGGTTAATCTTGGTATTAGGATCCAAGAGAAATCTCTGGGCCTCCATAAAAAAATGCCATTGGGTAATGGAGTATGTAAAACCCTCAGCAACATCCTGGCAGTAAATACAGCCATGATTTGCATCACTTTATTTCTTTGGGAGTTATTTGCTTGAGGGAAAAAAAAGTGTGATAAGGTGAGGATGCCAATTCAAGGCAGATAACATAAAATGGCCCAGACAAATTCCAAGTCCCGTACTGTTCTGGCTTTCATTGCAGACTGGGTTTGGAGCATAGAGGAATAGATGGATGACAAATATGCCTGGTATTTGTCCATTCACAGTGTTTCTCTTGCCCAAGCTTTGGCAAAGTGTTAAGTAATGACAAGTTCTAGATCCTTTCTCCTATGAGAAGCTGAAATGCAACTATCCTATACAAAAATCTCAGTGGTGAGGACTCTGATACAGACAGATGCTTAAACAGAAGTCATCTTTCTTCCACAAGAAGGGATCCCAAGAAAGACTTGTGACAGGGTCTAAATTGTCACCCAGAACTAATTCTGGCTCTGCTTTAACAAACAAACCAATGACCAATCAAGACTCCCAAATTTTCAGCACCATAGTACCTGTGGCAATAACTTGACTCCACAAAAATCATAAAGTCAATATAACCAGGCAATTATCTTAGATTATTAAAACACACACACACACACACACACACACACACACACACAACTTATTAATAACCAGAACCTGGCAAATAGTAAGCAATGTAAATTTAAGGTGTCCCTCCGAATTAAAAGGTTTACATGATTAATTCAAAGATAAATGAAAACACTAATTAGTTGTTAAAGCACTTAGGTATATAAGTTGGATAAGTGAAGTGGAGCATCTACAAAATGATGAAATTGTTCTTAGAATACGTGATTACCTTTTATTTTTTCCTGGCAATAGTTGAATAGCATGGCTAGTTGTCAATTAAGTCCATTCTATTTCATGACAATAAAGCCATGCCATCTGCATATATAACTATATACATATGCTTTCTTTCTACTTGTTCTAGTAAAGGATCATGCATGAGCTAAATGAAAGTGATCCAGAGTAATTAAGTGAAAAAGAAACAACAACCCCGTTTTACTCTTCTGGAAAAATTACCTGAAATATGAAAGTATTGTTTCTACTGAGCCTGAACTTCAAAAAGATTCTGTATAAACATTAATAAATATGGTTTATAAGCTCATGGATTCTAGTCTTGAGGTTATTACTGTCTTAGAAAAAGGCTGAAAAAAGTTCACTTAGAGTAACCACATGTTATATTTTATTTGAACCAAGTGATAAGGGATATAACTGAAGAGCTACTACAGAAAGAAAAGATTATGAGGAAGTCAAAAATTACCTTAAACCCACTCTCATATATTTTTGGTGGTTTGGACTGCTAGAGAGATGAAAGGAAGCATCATAAACCTAGGAGAAGGTTCTATTTAAAGACAGCAGGCTGAATGTGCAGGTAGGTGAGACACCCCTCTTAAGCTTCCCAGATAAACTATAAGATACCAGTTATATTTTAATTTCAGATAAACAAAATTTTTTCCAATGTAAGAATATCCTCGAGACTGCATGGAATATAATTATACTAAAAAAAAAAATGTTGTTTTTCTGAAATTAAAATGCCCTGTATTGTATTTTTATTTGCTAAATTGGGCAACCTATCCTCTCTCTTGGGGCCCATTTAAAATTTCAGAAAATAGAATAAAAAGGTATAAATGAAGAAATATGAAGACAGTGTGTGTTGGCTGGGAGGTTGATAGAGGCATTCAGGAGAGGAAAAAAGTTAAACAAAACTTTGCTTGAAAAAAAGTAGATGGGATAAAGATGGCAAAGCAAATTGTAGTGAGTTTCAGCTTAGAATGCCCGAGAAGGAGCTGTAATGAAGGATGCAGTCAGCCTGCCCAGCAACACCCTGCAAAGGTGTGGACCAAGGAGTATGGAGCGAATTAACCAAGGACCCTGGAAAGTCCTGTACCTCCCAGCACCACTTGCAGAACTGCAGACGGCAAAGCTTTTACATCTCTTGGCAATATAACAAAATAACCGTAACAATACGCAGCTCTGCCTGCAAGAAATGGAAAGACCTGTTTGGCAGAAATAAGGCAGTTATGAGGGAGTGGTTGCCTCAAACTTGGAACTGGTTTCTCAACGTCTCACCCTAAAGCAAGGCCTTCAAGTAGTCATATACTCAGAGATCCAATTCAAGTTTTCTCTCTGGCATCAAGTAAGATCTCAAAAAAGTTGGCTAGAATTATGATGAGAATGAGACTTCTTAATACTAGAGTGGTAAGTCAAGCCCAGTGGAGACAATGCCCTGTGAGTATTTCTAGGTGGTAGCTCAACAAAGAGAAATGGAGAGTGCTCAAACTTGCTTCTCTGGGATAGAAAAGCAAGCAGGCATTCAAGATAAAAGTTACAGTGAAGAACGTGTGTGCCTTTGGCTGGAGTAACTTCAGTGCTTTATCTCTTGAGAAATTAAAGTTTGGGGAATGAGCTGGTAGGGGACGGGCAAGGAACTCTAACATGAATGTTGCAGCTGTTTTGTATTGTTTCACCACCATGGTAAAGGACTATTGCCTCATAAAAGGGCCAGAGCCCCTTTACCACTTAAGGGAAATTCAGAAGTGAGGTTTTGTAAGATTAAAAGTCTTTATCAAAAATATCTCCATTGGTCAACTAAATCTTTCCATTTAGTGTATCCATTAATCAGCCATGAAAGAAAAGCTCAGAGGGGCTAGTGGCCCTTTACAAACTATTAACAAGAATGCATTATAACTAAACTCAGTCTTTTCCAGCAGTTTTTTGCATAAATATTTGAAAATAAGACTTTAGTAACTAAATGTATTTAAAGAAAACATGGAAAAGGGAGAGTACAAAGAATGGTTCTATGAACTATTTGCTTTTCCGTCGGGTGAGACTCTTACCTCATTTTTACATGACAGTTCCTTGCTCTGCAGCCTATATGAGGCCTCGCCGGAAGAGGCAGATTTTCTCCTGAAAGACAAATGGCGAATTTTTGGAGAAATGAAAGTGCAAGTGTTATGTAGAATTGTTTACTCCTTTAGAAATTGTTCATGTGAAAAATTATGCTGAGAGTTATAGAATGCCTGTGGAGGCTAGGAAACCGTTGGCCCACAGAGGTGGGCTGTTGCCATTATTGGAGAAGACAGCCTGAAATATCAAGTGAAAAGTGCACTCCTGAGGTCTCTGAGGGGAAAATTCACTCTGAAAAAAGAAAAATGGAAATTTCATTCTGAAACATGAAAAAATTGCTGAGTTCCAGAGAGGGGATATTCTAGGTGCTAAATAAACTTTCTTGGTTCTGAGGGGGAAAAAATCATCTATAATTCCTCTTACAAATCTTCCTTACTTTATTAATTGAAGCAACTGCAGGGTATCAGAATTGGCCACCCTAAAATGTGTCTCTTTGGCTTGGTTATTTTTAAGGACAAAAGACTCTGAAAGAAACTTTGATCTTCCCCTTAACTGCCTAAAATCACTTAAGATAGAAGGCCTGTTCCAGGAAGGAGTTAATGCCATAATATAACTATAGTATAATATAAACTAGGGTAGTAGACAAGGAGGAACCTAACAAGAGCCTTTTGATCAAAGTCCTCTGCATCTCTCATTGTCTTTGCAAGGCATGGTCAACATTTGTTATCAAACATTTGCTTTTCTATCTCCATGTAAATTGCCTTCCTCCCCTTTGAAGTCCCAAACCACTACCCGCAACACCCTCCTTTGCCCTTAACTGAAGATGGTATTTAAGGTAGTGGTTTCTGCCATTTTAGTGAGTTACTCAGTTTTCCTGGGTTTCTCCCACATATACATGTTATTAAACTTTGATATTCTCCTGTTACTCTGTCTCATGTCAATTTAATTCTTAGACCAGGCAGAAGAACCTAGAGGGTAGAGGAATAGTTCTTCCTGCCCTACACAACTTAGTTACTTTATACATGAGGTAGTGAAACTTTCTCATCTAGAATAGACCACAGATGAAAGAACTAATAATAATAAGAGTAATAAGTAATATTAGTAGGGAGTTTGTTGTTGAAACCAAGCAAGGAGTGTTCTTCTTTGCTACTTTGAAGAAGAACCAGAGGTTTTGTTTGTTAGTTTTTGTTTTTTAATCTATTTTAAATAAAAAGCACTGCAGCAGCAAAGGTATATTCTGATGAACTTGAAGTATTAGAATCCACATATCAGATTTCTTTTATTTATTATTTTACTATTTAGGGACAAGCTAATCCACTATATTTGGGGGAAGAACAGCAATAATTATGTGATGGAGCATGTTTTCAAAGATTTACGTCTGGTTTGTGAAAGCCATTGAACCAAATCCAGTGTTCAAAGCCAGAGTCCAGGTATAGAAAAATTTTCTTTGTTAAAGCAGCAACAGGGTATGGGCTAACTTTTCCCTATGGGGAGATGTGTTAATTTAATTTTAAAAGTATTCCAAGTGCTTTATTCCTCTCTTAGAAGCCCTTTGTAGATCCTCCTGTCAAGAGGCGGAATCTATTTCCCTGCCTCAGTTTGACTGTGTGACTTGTTCTGGACAATAGAACGCAGTGAAAATAATGATGCGCCAGGTCCAAGCTAGACTTCAGTGGCCCTATGTGCTTCCTCTCTCTCTCTCTCTCTCCCTCTCTCTATCTTTCTGTCTCTGTTTCTCTCTCTCTCGGAACTTTGCCCCTGCCATGTGAACAAACCTAGGCTAGCCAGATGAACTGAAATATCATGTGGAAGAGATCCCAGTTATCCTCGCTGAGGCCATCCTAAACCTGTCTGCCACCAGCTGATTCTGAAACATGTGAGAGAATCCAGCGAAGGTCAGCAGAACCAACTATTCCCTATCAATGGCTGACCACAAATGCATGCCTGAGCCCAGCTGAGGCCAGAAGAACCATCCAGCTGACCTGTAGACCCATGAGCAAAGATAAATGCTTTGGGTTTTAACTCATTGAAATTTAGCTGGCTTGGCACACAGCAATAGCTAAACACATTGAAAGTTTTCCAAAGTATGAAAAATATATAAAAAACCAGCACAAAGCCATCCCTGGGAATCAGGCAGACAAGAGAATAGTTCCGTGACAAAGATGCATCTCTTAAGGGGAACCAAGGGTGTCTACTATCACCCTGGTGATTATGTATTGGAAGATAAAAGAGCAAGCTAAAAGTGTAAGGGTAAACAGATTTAGGGATCAGAGTCGTCTAAGGTATAAGTCTGTGGAAATGGGCAGTAATTCAGCATAAGGAAAGTAAAGAAAAGCAGTTTCCTTATCTTTTAGCATTAAAACAAAATTCTATATCAATTCCCTCATTTTTATCAAAATGTTTCTCTTAATCTGCATATGGGGAAGAAAGGTTTATCTTCCATGACTCTAGCTTTCTTTTTCTAGGGTCTTAAAACATGTTTATCTTTAGTTACTTTGTGTCGTTACACAGGGCCCAGAGTATCCAATGTCTACCTATGAGAAACTACCCATCAGAAAAGAGTAAAAATTAAGGGAACTCATTTATAGTCAGTTACCTCTCTTCCTAGGGACTTACCTCTTAAGGGAAAGCAAAATGAAGCACTAAATGAAATCAATCAGCAAGGAGAGGGAAGACATGATTTCCTCTTGAGAAATGGATCTACGTAGGCTACAACCCACTTATATTCCAACAAGTCTGGTCTCCCCATGACAGAGAAGGCTCTGAAGGTTACCTCCCGGTGGAAAGGACTCAGGACTTGTTCTGTCAGAGGCTGAAGATGAAGCAACAAACCCTTGAGCCATCATTTGCTCTTTGACCCTTTGAAGGACTTTATTTCCGACAGTATTTCCTAGATCCACCTCAACTCTCTGCCTTGAGACTCAGAGAGATTATTCCTCCCAGAACAAAAATATAAGAATCCATGATATGTGACACTGGTAGAGTTCCTGTTGAAAACAAATGGGCCTCCATTTCCTTTCTAGAAGAACGCCTGTTACCTCTTGGAAATGACTGAATTGTTCTTGCCATCATCATTCTTCCCAGAAGAACAATAACACAGTTTTAGTTCTCGCATTCATTTCTTAAAGCAATGCTGGATATTATTTATATAACTTAAGACTTGATTACACTTGACATTGAAGTAGTTATTTGTACAGAAATTCATCTTTTTTATTAGTAGCATAAAGTTTGCCTTTTCTCCCCTAAGATGTCTCATCAGCTTGTTACCTTTTCATTATAGCTCTTACTGGATCTGGCTCATTCCCTCATTTACTTGCTTGCTCCTTTCTTCCTTCCTTCCTCGCTCTTCCCTTCCTCCCTTCCTTTCTTCCCTTCTTTCTTTACTTCCTTCCCCCATTTTCTTTTTTTTGCATTGAAAAATCAGTGGAACAAAGCTGCTTCCATTTTCCAACAAAGCTTGTGATTATGGACTCACAGGCAAAGATATCTAACACTGAAGAACTGAGCAACTGTCATAGAAATTCTACAATTTTGACAGGAAGGAGTATATTGGTTTCCTATTACTGCTGTAACAAATTATCACAATTTAGTGGCTTAAAGCACACAGATTTATCTCTTATAGTTTTGGAGGTCATAAATCCAAAATTGGGTCTTACAGTGTTAAAATCAAGGTGCCAGCAAGGAGTTTTTAAGGGAGAAGCTGTTTTCTTGCCTTGGTTTCCAGTTTCTAGAGGCCACCTGTGTCCTTTGGCTCAAGGCCTCTTCACTTCATCTTCAAAACCAGTGGCAGAGCATCTTTCTTCTCTGGCTCTGCTTCTCTCTGCTTTGTCATCACATTGACTTTTTTCTGACTCTGATCCTCCTGCCTCCCTCTTAAAAGGACCCTTGTGACTACATTGGGTCCCACCCAGATAATCCAGGATAGTTTCTTTATCACAAGATCCTTAACTTAATCTCATCTGCAAAGTCCCTTCTGACATATAAGGTAACATTCACAAATTCCAGAAATTAGGTTGTGGACCTCTGTAGGGGTCATTATTCTGCTTACTACAGGGGACTAACTAGCAAAATATTTTTTGAATAATTTTTTGAGCATGAACTGTGTATTAGGCAACATTTAAGTGCTTTCCCATATACTATTCAATTTATCCTTATAGAGCTCAGTGATATATGCATTATTTTCCCCTTTTATAGAAAATTAAATAAATGATTATAATTTATTTGGCAGAACTAAAGTTTCTGTAAGAATATCTCTATACTTGTATAAATTTTTCAATTAAAAATTAATCACTCAAATATGACTATTTTAGGTGAATTTTTAAATATATTATTAGATTTCTAATTATTTGACTAGTCATTAACATAATAAGAACATTTTTTTCCTACTAGTGTTTTGACTTGAGTTGACCCATGACTTAATAAACAATAGTAAAATAGTCTTGAATATCAACCTCAAATGAATATCTGGCTTGTAAAAAGATTTATGCAAGAGGACATAAATCTAAATAATATTTTTGACTTTCTATGTATAAATTGGTATAATCTTCTGGAATTTTAGCCTTCGGAAAATGTCAATTCTATAATTAACCTACAGTCAATCTATTGCTCTCTTTTAAGGACAAAGTTATTGTATCAGTAAACCACATGAAGAAAAGATGTTGTGGAAAAATATTTATTCAGAAACCATTACCTCTTGTGTAAGAGAAACTTATTATAGACCTTAAATATCAAAATAAGTCTTATTTCTTATTTCTTGGATTTCTTGTATATCCAAGATATAACAGCTAAATTTTCTGAGTATTTTTTCTTTCCTGATCACTGTGTCCAAATTGGGGAGTGAGATGATGAGAGAACTAAGTTAGAGAAACATGATGCTGAAACAACTTTGCTCATTTTTAAATTCAGGAGTCCCGCTAGGCAGATTTAGGACCCTAAGCTGAAGGTATAGTCGGCCAGTACTGTTCATTTACCAATTCTATTTATATGGAAAAGTTAACTCAAGCTATCATGCCCTCAATCTCTACATCCTGATATTATTTGAAAGGATCGCTAACACACATATTGATGTAAAAGGCCTGAGGATGAGCAGGTTCTGAGAGATGGAGTGGAGGAATAGAGTTGGCTCTAAGAAGTGACATTGTCCTTGGTGTTTGAAGATGGTGATATCTGCCAACGAGGAAGATGCTGCCCAACAGCGTCAAGTCACATGATTTGACAGCAAACCTGAGTCACTTATCTGTCACTGGATTGTACTCTGCTGCTGGGTAACTTCCTGAGAAATGCTTGCTTCCTCTATCTCTAGCCAAGTATATTCTTCCCCTTACAGGAAAAGCTCGGTGTTTCATAGGTCCCATTTAACCTGGCATCAACGTTCTTTATTCTATTTGTTTACTGATTAATACTTTCAGGATAAGTGAAGCTCCTTCCCTTCTACAAATTAAGAAGAAACATTTTGGTTTCTCAGATTAAGTGACCAGGGAGTTTAACCCTTGTCCACTATATCACACAGATGACTTACTTATTCTGTCTTAATATTTAATTTAAGTTTTTTGACAGGGAGACTAAAAGGTGACAAGAACAGGTATTCTATGAAGACAATTATAAACTAGGATAACTAAAACACCAGGATTGTATATTTTGTAGTAAGAAGTCTGTTTTAGTTTAGATAAAGATACATTTTCTAGATAATTTTTAGACCATAAAATATTAAAATTTAGGCTCACTAGAGAAGTAAATAAGCACCCTCTCTGATTGCTGTGTCCTATGGGCATCACCAAGCTTGTTGCTCCACAGCGCCACTCTCTGGCCTCCTTCATGTGTGCAGTCCTCCACAAGAATTTCTTTGAGAACCTACCATGAACTTGGCACCGTGCTGTGCACAGGGAAGGCACATATGAAAGGATTTACTCCCATCCTTTGAGAAGGACATACAGACCCTTCATATCCATCATAATTTTAAGATATCAAAATAGGCAAATGGCCAGTAAGAAATATAAAGAAAGGGAGGTGGGTAAGACAGAGAGTCAGGAAAGAGAAAGAAAGGGGCAGAGGAGATAATGCCCTGAGCTCAAGAGACTCAAGATCTAATTGGTGAGATAAGACATGTATTAAAAAAATTAAATAATAAGTTAAAGCAATATAGAATAAAATAAGGAAGTGTAGAATGACGTATAGTAAGGCTGATAGAAGTTTGGAATAGTGGCCAAGTCAGCAAGGAGGCTGCCTGATTCTGGACACCAAGGCATATTGGATGAATACATACACATTTAAAAATCAAATTGTCAAGTTGTACTGTTTGAAGCTTACTCTCTATTTTCTTTTTCTGCCTCCTATTAAATGCTGTGCCCACTCAACAAATATTCAGCCCAGTCTTTCTTACTTACAGAACTTCCATTTTGTCTAGCAATCCACTGTCTTCCACATGACCATGTGCTTCCTTGGGCAGCCATGATAATCTCCTCTCACTTGTCAGTACTCAGTTTAAAAATGAGCACATGAGCAATTCTGGTTGATGAGGACATAGAGAAGAATTCTGGAAGTCTCTGTGAAAGATGTCCTGCCTCCCTCCACCTCCCATAACAGAAACACTGGATAAAAAATACCCCTCTTCTTCTTGTAGAATTTGTCAGGTTTTCATTTGGAACTGCAGTTGAAATTGCTAGGAGAGCTGCCCTGAAAATAAAGTCGATCCATGAACTATGATAGAGCGTAAAGACAGAAAGAAGTTGGAGCCTGGATGAAGTCACCGAGCCACTAAATTCACTCACCTGGGAGTTGTCTTCTTTTGATAGACCTTCCAGTGTGCAGTAATAGATTTTCTTCATCATATAAAATACCTTGAGTTGAGCTTTCTTATTGCATGCATCCAAACACCCAAATTAGTATATTCCCTAACTCGTTATTTGGCTACTTCATGCTTCATTAATATTTTTATAGGGTGACCTGCTATGGAAATAAAAATCCATGGAAATCAAGTTAATACATTTAACTATTTATTCAAAGAGTTGATAGACTAGAAGTGTGACACTATTGACCAAAAAGAATTTTAGGGATTATATATGGGCTGCAAATAGGCATAATATATCTCTTTCATTTGTTATTTTAAAAATTAACAAAAACATTTTCAACTGGAATGGTATCAGACAACTTAAATGTGATATTTGGCATTTTCCTTACAAGTTCACTAAATTAGACAAGCATATTTGATTCTAAAATCTTGGAGCATACACATAAAGTTTTCATAATCTGTAAAGAAAAAGAAGACTGAAATTTTTAAAGTGTGTAAATGATGTCACATTATATTTTGATGAGGAGGTATAAGTTTAACCTCGAATTAGAGACATATATCTGTGGCACAGGTTTTTTTCAGTCTTTAAACATTTCAGTGGAAAAGTACTCACATAGTTCAGTTGATGTCATGTAGATCAACTATCTGATAGATATTCAATATCCCTTTATAATTGACTCAGTGTCAAATAGCCATTTCGACAACCACTTTGGAGTTTGCCTGCATTTTCTAACTCTTGGAGCAGTTGTGTGTGCTGGATGGCACCACCTTCTATAACTTCTTTTTTTTTTGTTTTTGTGAGGAAGACCAGCCCTGAGGTAACATCTGATGCCAATCCTCCTCTTTTTTGCTGAGGAAGACTGGCCCTGGGCCAACATCCGTGCCCGTCTTCCTCCACTTTATATGGGACGCCGCCACAGCATGGCTTGACAAGCGGTGCGGTGGTGTGCACCCGGGATCCGAACTGGCGAACCCCGGGCTGCCGCAGCGGAGCGCGGGCACTTAACAGCTTGTGCCACGGGGCCAGCCCTGTCCCATAACTTCTAGGTTTCAATATTCATATTTATTCACACAGCTGTATGTGTATCCTGGACAGAAACTAATTAATAAATGAATCTATTTATAATTTGTCAGCTGTTACTTTTCCATTAGCTGCACTTTTTTCATTTATATCTATTTGGAAACAGCATGTTTGTCATTTTCCAAAGGAGAAAAGTAAAACCTAATCTACTAGATCACTCTATAATGAATTTGTAGAAGAATGCAAAAACAAAGCAAAATAAAAACTACCTAAAAGCCGTTCGACTCTCTGAGGCTGCACTGCAATGTGTGCAGTCCCGGTTATTTCCAGAAATGTAATGATAGTTTTGCCTTTTTATTTTGATAGAAAAATCATCAAATTGCTTTTTCCCCCAAAACTGTCAGACAAAATGACATGTGGTATGACCCTTGGGAGATACTATGGAAAAGTTAAGCCAACAAGTTCATTAATTTATGGGGAAAATAGAAAAGAACATGTCCGAGTCACAGAGAGAGTGACTTTTAATTGGAAATTTGCACTCACAGTATAAAAGTTTAGTCTCCCAAGGTTGTTACTTTCTGAGTGGATGGAGAGAAATAGAGTAATTGAGGAAAGAAAAATGTAAATGATTTTCTGTCAGTTTTCTGGCTGTGAATTGAAGTGGGTCTGCCCAGTGAATAGAATTGTTAAAATTCGGCAGAGGTACAAAAATACTTCTTATGCTATGATATAAGTGACACACAAATGAATTGAACTGGTAGCTTTTATTCCCTCATCATTTCCCAAGAACACATAATGTTAACATTTTGTTCTTGCCTGCTGTTTGATAAAGTTGTGTTATATCCAACTCCAGCTAAGTTTTTGTCAAAAATTATCTGAATAACTACTTGGATAGCCATTAAATTTTATGTAAATTGGCATCTTTGTAACTCTCAAATGAATGGCTTATTTAGAGATAGCAAAAAAGAAAAAAAAAAGCAGAATATTTTTATGGTAAAATGTAAAGAATATGAATTTTTTGTAGATATTTCATCATTTCTTGTTTATATATACATATTTTTGTATTTCAACATCTCTAAAATTAGGAAGTATCTCATAAATAATAGTGTGAAATATTATGATTGACAGCTGCTCCTTTACTGTAATATAAAATAATGGTGCAAATTATTATAGCATCTAAGTATAGATGAAATACAGTGAGTTTGCTATTATAAATGATGTCTGGTGTAATCAGAATCTCTCTGAATTCAAGTCGCGTGGTCTTTTTACCCATCTATCAAATTCACTTGGACTTAAGAACACGAAATTCTCTTCCTCTGTGTCTTTCCCACTGTCCTCCTTCCAAATTCATCCTCCTTGGCCACCCAGTATTCTCAACATTCTGCTCAAGATAAATTTCACCTGCCACCTCCTCCTAAAAGCTTTCCTTGATTATCCCAGTCAAAAATGTCATCTTCAGTCTGTAAACTATGACCCCTCTATTCTGAATTACAACTAAGGTACCTTTCATATGTTGTCTCATACTGAAAGACTGTGTGTTTTTGTATACCTTTTCATCTAGATTACAAGGTGTTTCATTTCAGAGATAACGTCTACTATATCCAAATCTTTAATCCTGTGTTGAAGGCTTTCTGTGATCTGATCTCCAAATAATTGTGCAATTTCACCTTTCCCTAGTCCCTTAAGACTTTTGCTGCACTGTTGCCATGGTGAACCAGTTGACGTTCTTTTAACATTCAGAACCTCAATGTCTCCATGATGATGGTTCCTCACGCTGTAATATCCTTTCCCAATTCACTTATTACAATCACCTTTCAAGGTCCTGATCAAAGATTATAGATTAAAAATATCCTTCAAGCCTCTCTGTCAGAATTAATTGTTTCTTCTTCTGTAAACACATGGTTACATTGCACATAACTCTTTACAATATTAATCAGCCGTGTTCTGAGATTTTTTTTCTTTCCTGAAGGATCGTGAGCACTTTTAGGGCACAATTTTCATCTCACATATTATTGTTATTTTCAAAGAATCTTGGGCATAAAAGGTATTGTTCTTTCTATCATGTTTTTGTTTTTTATGTGACCATCAATAAGAAGCCCTATTTTTTATCATATCTGTAAAGTCAAAGTGAAAAGTTCTTCTGTGAGATGAAGATATAATGTCTCATGCCTAGTCAAGCATTGTAAAGTATTTGAGTGTCAAAAATCACTTGCTTGATTTTCTGCCAATTGTCAGGATACCGTTGGGATCCATTCTAAATAAAACCTGATACAAAAATTTAATTTAGTGCTTATTCATCTGTTTGTTTAATGATTTTTTCAAGTCATCCATCTAGGATCTAATTCAAACTATCTTAACTCTAATATTTTGTTAGTATGTTAACTCTAATATTTTACAAAAAAAGAATGTGTTTATGGAAGTCAAGATCATCTTCCAAACCCAAAGATGAATCATAATTGGTTAAGAGGAGAACATGAGACCAAATTCTGGCCAACTGCAAGCAAAAAGTAGTCCACTAGAACTTCCTACTTGATTGAAAATAGGCATGAGTTTCATCTCTGTCATTACCAGTTAAGCTCCTTTCCACTTGCCCTCCCACAGATAGCAATTATTAACTCTGGACAAAATGCCAAAAGCAACTACCTGAAGTCACTGAAGAGTAAATAGAACAGGTAAAATCTGGAGGGGATGGAAACAGAGAAGGAGGAAATGACATTGTTTGAGGTTCCAATTTTAGCATTTTAGCCTACAGGCAAGCCACAGTTAGTACTTCTCAGGGTAGCTAAAACTCTGATAGAAAATTCAGTCTTCCTGGCCTGAAGAACCAGAGGATAGACTTCAGGGAAACCACAGCTGATAGAATGTGAGGGGGAAATCTAGAGAAAAATAGAGGCGTAGAGAAGCATCAAGCCAATTTCTGAGTATGAACTCTGTTCAGATCTCTGGCTTATACAAGTGTAGCTCATATTCAGAGAAGCCCAGTAGAGAATAAAATAACTGAACTGAAATTTGAGCTGTTGCTGAAAATCCAGTTTGTAGTTGGAGTTCAACCAAGTAAATTGACTACCAAAAGAACAACAACAGTAACAATAACAATAATGAAAACATTTTCTGGAGTAATATAACAAGATCCAGAGGCCCCACAATGTAAGTAACAAATTCACGACATGATCGAAAAGGGTACAATATACAAAGAACCAGTAACATTCAAGGTACTCCAGATGTTAAATTAGTGCACAAGAATGTTTAAAGTAGCTAGTGAAAACAGCTCAATAGGATAAAGTAAAATATGTTTACAACAAATAAAATGATAGTAAATCTTAGCAGAGGAACAGAAAATATAAAAAAGAACCAAGTAAAAATTTTAGAAATAAAATAGTTAATATATTAAGAAAAGTACTTGATTTTATTGTATTAAAAAGAAAAAATCTAAAATTAATGAATTAAGATTGCATCTTCAGAAGATAAAAAACAAAAGTAAGTTCAAAGTAAGTAGAAGATAGAAAAATAATAAAGAGCGGGAATAAATGAAATGAAAAACAAATGTAAAAGAAAGTTAACAAAGCCAAAATTGGTTCTTTGTAAAGATCTACAAAATTGATAAACCTTTAACTAGACTGATTGTTTTTAAAAGGAAAAAAATAATGGAAATTACCAAAATCATTGTTGAAAGAGGGGTAATTACTACAGATCCTACCAGTGTTAAAAAGATTAGAAGAGAATGTTATAATCAATATTATACCAACAAATTCAGTACCTATAATAGTGGATAAATTCCTTGGAAAATAAAAATGATGAAAACAAAAAGTAAAGATAAAAAAAAATCCCAGTAGCCCTATATCTACTAAATAAATAAAATATTTTAAATCGAAATCTTCCCACAAACAAAACTCCAGACCCAGATGTTCCACTGAATTTTTTCGAACATTAAATAAAAAAAAAACATTTCCTACACCAATTCTTTCAGAAAGTAAGAGAAAGGCATAAAAAGAATGTTTCTTTACTCCAACACCTCTTCTCTCAGGCTTTGAATGTGCTTTTTGGTGTTAGGTCAGCCTTCTTGCAAGCAAGAGGAGAAATCCCAGAAAACGTCAGAGAAGCTGTCACTAAATCCTACTTTACTAAACTACAGAATTCTCCCATCATGCAGCTGGTTACTCTTGGACTTCTTACTTGAGATATATTAACAAGTCAGAATTCTTTAAGGCAAAATGTTACTTTGAACAGAAACGTATTTATAAATCAATTTTATGAGCCAGTCTGATGGCCTAGTGGTTAAAGTTTGGTGCCCTCACTACTTCCGTGGCCGGGGTGTGCTTCCCACTTGCAGAACCACACCACTCGCCTGTCAGTTGCCATGCTGTTGTGGAGGCTCACATAGAAGAACTAGAAGGACTTACAACTAGAATATACAACTATGTACTGGGGCTTTGGGGAGAAAAAACAAAAAAAGAAAGATTGGCAACAGATGTTAGCTTAGGGCAAATCCTCTCCTGCAAAAAAAAAAATAATCCTCTTAGAAAACAAACCCACACATTTCTGTATTAACAAAAAACCAAAACAACAATTTTATGTTGTTAAATGTTATGTAAATGAAGAAAATTGAGTAAAACAAATGTGCAACTTAATAAATTACTATATGGTGATGGCCCTTTTTTTTTTTTAAAGGTTTTGGGAGATTTGTTTATTTATTTATTTTTTTGTGAGGAAGACTGGCCCTGAGCTAACATCCGATGCCAATCTTCCTCTTTTTGCTGAGGAAGATTGGCCCTGAGCTAACATCCGTGCCCATCTTCCTCTACTTAAATGGGATGCCGTCACAGCATCGCTTGACAAGCGGTGGGTCAGTGCACGCCCAGGATCCGGGCCTGCAAACCCCAGGCCACCAAAGCTGAGCTCGCACACTTAAGCTGCACCATCGGGCTGGCCCCTGGTGATGGCACTTTTAATCATTCATCTCAGGACACAGAATATTGCAAATCATTCCCAAGGACCTCCACATCCCCTCACTCGATTACTATCCTGATTTTTATGGTTATTACTTCTTTCTTTATTGCTTTTACTTAGTGATATGCCCTAGTCAGATACAATAGTCTTGTTTGACTTTTATTTTTCTTTTATTTATGAGTATTCTTATTGTTATTGTTGTCGTTATTGTTATTGTCGAAGTCTCTTTTAATCTCTTTTCTTTATTAAAATTTGTTGATGGCACTGGATCCAAAGACTCTAAATTTTGCTGTTTGCATTCCCATGATGTATTTAAACATGTTCATTTGTTCTCTGCATTGGCTATAAATTGGTTATTAGATGTAGAGGTCGAATCAGAATAGGGCTCAACATTTTTCAGCAAGAATTTTAAAAACTGTTGTGGCAACTCCTTCTCTTGTTCACATTATAGCTTTTAATGCCCCAAGCTCTTTAGAACTTTCTGACTCTGTGAATCTTAAGCTTGCACTACTCCAGATCCATTTATAGATTAGGGGTCATGGTTTAAGGACTGAGAAGAGAGTATGAAAGAATGGATGTGGAATTGTAGGAGAATAATTGTCTGTGGCCTATATTCATACTTTTGCTTGACTCTAATAGATAGATGCAAAAAGCAAAGCATTAAGTCATTCACACTAGAAGCAGTTTTTCCGAATTACTACTCTATTTCACTATAGCAAATGTGACAAAAATGAGTCCTCAATATTGCTCTTCTAATAAAGTGCCTTGGAGATATTCTCATTTTACAGTTAAATGAATATATATCAAATAATTTACTAGATTTTATTTGTATATTCCACATACCAAATATACAGGAAATATTAATTTAATTAATTGATTTTGATTTACCTAAATAAAAGTTGATATAATTATAGAAAATTATATCATCAGTCATGAAGTTATTTTATCAAAAGGAATATACTTAATATGGGAACCATAATATTAAGAGCTCTTTTCCTTTCTTCTTTCATATTTTAAGTAAAAATATTTAGTCTGATGAGAAGACACCTTCATAAATTACTGTAAAAATCTAGTAGCCTAATAGCGTTTTTTGTTTTGATTTGGTTTTTAATGTTGGGAAGAAAATGGGACATCTTTCATTTGAAATACATAGAAACAAGTTTAAGATTTTGCTGAAGATCTGTCGTGGTTGCTGGTGATTTACAAGTAAGAATTCTTAACTAATGAATGGTGATTAAGCATTATCCAAGGAAGACTAGAGTTTAAGTCAGTAAGTTTAGCTGTTAGGTAGACATGTTGCTGGTTAAAAACAATCCTGCATACATGTTCATGTATACTTGGTATAGAATAGAATGTCATTTAGCATTGCATGTCCATGAATTAGAACAATAACTTCCCTCTTGTAATTTGTAACAGTCATAAGTTTTTTTGGTGATAGGTGAATTGAGGGAAAGCTAGAAATCTCTACTGAAACAAATTGTCTGACCTTCTGGCATTTTCTGAAAAATGAGGAATAGTGACACAGTCTCCTGATTTAAAAACTTGAGTCAGGCGTGGTTTACTATTTAGTTTTTTTCAAATGATTTTAGCTTAATAAATTGACATTTGTTTAAAGTTATGTGAAGAATTGAAAACTTCAATAATACCACATAAATTTTTATGGGAAACAATAGAACTGTTAAACGGCCAAGGTCTTTTTAAGATTAGAGTATAATTTTAGAACTTGATTTCTGGAATTATCTGTGGTTCTAGTCATGAGACATCAACTCTAGGGCTTCATTAGAACTACAGCAAGTTGCTCCTAAAACACTGATGTTTTTCTTACCTCGTTTTATTATACCTATTAGGGCTCGGCCACTCTCTCCATTTCCATTCTTCCCACCCATATTGACCAACTACTCACTTTCTATAACTCCTGCATTCATATTCCAAAAGAGGGGTTTACTTGGTTTTAGCAGTTGTCATCCAATACAGAGTGCCCTACAAAGATTTCATGCTAGGCCACTTCATAGCCCATTGGATGAGGTTGAGTCATTTATCCATTGCTGGTCCAAATGGCTATTGCCTTCGTGGTGAAGCCACGTAAGAGAGAATATGGCGTCTTGGGATAAGAGGCTAGTTGGCTGCTTTTCTTAGCAGATCCTAACCGAATGGCAGCCTTCCAGAACACAGCTAAATTATCTATCAGTATAGGCAGTTTTTCATCCAGTTGAGAGAGCCTAGGTTACTTAAAATCAAGATTAATAGCCATTAAAACTTAAATTGGAAGAAAATACTATGGGTATGTGCATCAAAATATGTTTACTAAAATTTTTATCCAAATAGTAACCTTCTTTTAAAAAAGCATGTGAGTGGTAGAAATCAGTGATTTGTTAATATTTACGGATGCTTTATTAATTGTGTAATGTGTAACAACAAAAATAACTACCATTTATATAACAAAGATATTATTATTCAACTTTCTATTACTGGGACCACAGAAAGAACTCAATAAGTGCTTGTTAAATAAATAACAAATAAATGAATGGATAAATAATGATTATGGCTTTTCCTCTTTTATTATCTTATTTGATCATCATAATAATTATTCATTTATTCAATGAATATTCATAGAGTATCTGTTATGTGCCAGGCACATTGCAGTAGATATTATTACTGCTGATTTGTTGTTGTGACTGTTGTTATTATTATTATTTGCAAGAAAACTAGGAATCAGAGAAATCCGAAAGCACATAAGTGGCAAAGCTGGAATTTTATTACACAAATTTGGAATTAAATTCCGCAATTTAAAACTGCCTCTCTCTAGTGCGATGGCACATTACTGCCTTTTTCTGCCCCAAGGACTTACACATACTCATCTTTCTAAGACAGTACCCTTCTCCTACATACTTGGCCATCTTGCCTGGTTAATTACTACTCATCATTCAGATTTCAACTCAGAAGACATTTCGGGAAAGTCTTCTCTACTCCTCAAACTAATTCACGTTCCCATGAAGTACACTTTCATTACACCCTGAAACTCTCCTTCATAGCACTTGTCATAAATGTTATTAACTAATTCATTAAATACTTTTTAATTTTTTTCCAGCTCTCCTAATATAATGTAGGTTTTATAAAGACAAAGTCTATATCTGCCTTATTTACTGCTAATCTATAATCCTAGCACAATGTCTGGGAAATACTAAATACTCAATGAGTAGTTATTCATTAGATGAATAAATGTGCTAGAAAGATCATAAATTTTGATGTCAATTAAGTTCAAAAGCGATCTTAAGCAAATCATCCAACTCATCTGGGCCTTGTTTTCTTCACTTGTAAATGGAAATAGTGAAATCTCCTTTATTATGAGAAAAATTTCTAGCTGAATTCCTGATACAGGATTAGTATGCAGTGAATACTTTATTTCCTATAATACAAAATGTGAGAAGTTTAGCCTGTTGGTTATGACAACCAACGTGCAAGAAAACATCACCATTTACCTGATCTAAGCTATGAAATCATAGACATGAAGCCTAGAAAAGAATAACCCATAAAGTTTGAAAAACTCAAATATACGACATAACATTAAACATCTGGATTATTCTTGTTTCACAGACAGGATGTTTTAATAACCTTGTACTGAGCCTTGAAATTGAAATAAGGAGTTATAACACTGAAGATAAATAATAAGGTTTAATAACATGAAAGAATCCTCCAATCCACACCCAAGTGAAGCTCTTCTAATAGAAACTGAAATAAAACTCTCTTAAGCTTCTAGAAACCAGAAATTGCCTTGAAAGGCAACCACGATTATTGTATATATGTGTGTGGGGGGGTGCCGTTTAGAGAATGTATGTTAGTAGTGTTTCTCAAAATTAATGTGCACAAAAAGAACCTGAGGATTTCTTTAAAAAACAGATTTTGATCCAATAGATCTTGATTTGGCCTGAGATTCTGCATCTCTAACAAGCTCCCAGGTGACCTCACTGTGGCTGGTGCATAGGTTACACTCAGAATATTGTGGTATTAATGAATGAGCAGCCTAGGGAAAACAAAATTCCACCTACTTTCATTACGGTGTGAATGGAAACTAGGTGGAGATGAAAAAGAGTTAGGTCCCCAAATTTACGTTGACCCCTATCTTTTGACAAATGACTTTGAGACTGCATTATCCAACGTTATCGCAAAAGAAATCAAAAGTATATTCAGCTTTTCAAATTATCTTCCTTGTCCTTGAGGTTGAATGTAAGATTAGTTCAAATTTAAAAGTACTGTAAATTCAATTCAGTTTCTTTCAACAAACACTTGTTCATGGATACTATATGCACAGGATTATGCTTAGTGTTTGGGGGTTGGCCCAGATAAATTATACATGGTCCCTGACCTCTTATACTTCATGGGAGAAGACACTCATAAACAGCTTAGTCTCAAGGAAGACTGCAATAAATATGAAATTAGAGAGATAAACAAATTACCATATTATTATGGGAAAGAGAAATCTGTTTCCCCTTAGGACAGCTGGGATAAAGCTTCTTGGGAGAAGTGGAATTTGAATTGGTCTTCAAAGGACAGGTAGGCATATGAAAAAGCCCTTCTGGATGAAAGGCTTAGAATTGAGAGAACACAGGGTTTATTCCACAAAGAGTAGGTGAAGAGTAGGCCTCCCATGAAGGTTGGAGGCAGAGGAACTGAATTAACAGACAAGGCTGGAATGAAAGAGAAGCCACATGTCGGTTGGTTTGATTACAAGACTGAGAAAGCCAAACATCTTTCTGTAGAGAAATATGTATGTGCATTGACACGATTGAAAGAGAACTGTGCCAATATTATGAAGGATCGTTGAAGAGACTAGGTTGGTGATCGGCAGGATTATTTAGAGAACCACGTTGGCCCCAAGAAGGGAGGAAGATGACAAGGTAAAAAGAAAGACCTCAGATGAAATGAGACTTTGTATAATTTGGCAGGAGTTACTTTTGCACTTTTTTTTTTTGAAAATAGACATAACAAAATATGAGGAATTAGCTGTAAGAAGAAGTGAGTTTTCAGATCATAGTGAGGCCAGCTCATTATAGAGCTTCCTGGGTCCTGAGTAGAGCATTGCAGTTACTATCTCCCTGGAGTGAAGGATGGGACTTGGACCTAAGCATATTAGAACCTTCAGAGGCTAGGGCCTAATACCAGTGGGGGTTCCTTCCTTTCTCCAGACCCACTTATTTTATAGTCCGAATAGATAGTTAAGCAGAAAAGTAATTCAGGAAAAGACTGCTTGAGTAATACTTGGTTCATTTTCTTGCTGTATGCAAGACCAAAAAAAGCCACACAACATTTTCAGTGGGATTGTGTTTGTTCATTAGAAAGAGAACCAAAACTCTTCAAACATGTTCTAGCCACAAGGAATAATAACTTATTCCTGGGTTATTAGTGTCATTTTTAGGTCCTGCTGTGCTCAAAAAATAAATGAGGCTTTTTTTTTTTTAGGGAGGAAAGGACTGTGTTTTGTCTTGTTTTAGCATTTTTTTGCATTAGGGGAATACTACTTTATCTTCTAAAACACATGATTTTATAGTATAAAACAGAAGAAAATAGGACAGTTTTAGAGATCTGGAAGCCATAGCGTCCTCTCCTGAGCCTTTCTAAGCCTTGAGCTCCCTGCCCTGAGCTTTCTCAAAGTTACTTTACTCTTTTATACTTAAAGCAACAGATTTTCCTTTTCAATGTTCTTCACTGTGGCCTTTGCTGAGGAAGATTCACCCTGAACTAACATCTGTTGCCAATCTTCCTCTTTTTGCTTTAGGAAGTTTCATCCTGAGCTAACATGAGCTAACGTCTGTACCAATCGTCCTCTATTTTGAATGTGAGCAGCTGCCACAGCATGGCCTCCAATGAGTTGCGTAGGTCCACGCCTGGGAACCGAACCCAGGCTGCCGAGGCAGAGCACACCAAACTTAATCACTAGGCCACAGGGCTGGCCCTCAAAGAATCTTTTTATCAGAAATTATACTGGCCTCGTAGAATTATTTTGGGGAATAAATTAGGTAGTCTATGTCAAGTTCTTCATGCATGGTAAATGTTGTATTAATATTAATTTCATAAATATTAACTATATTTAATTGTATAAATATTAACTTCCTCCTCTCCTTTTTCAGAACATGGAGAGGTAAGCTTGGAGCTTCACACATTCCTAAACACCTTGATTAACACTGTGGTTAATCCCTCTAGAAAAACTAAGGCTATATAAAGAATGATCTATTGCTTTGTTCATTAGATGTGTGGTGTAGATAACAGCTTCACGCTCTGATCACCTAATTCTATCTTACTGCACACTAGTTTGTTAGATTTTTGCAGGAGGAACTGAATGTTGAAATGAGAATTAGCTTCCAACTAGCTAACTGGTGAAGTACAAAAAATTATTGAGCTGGACTGGGTTCTCTCATTTTACCAATTCTCTCATTTTACAAATGAAAAAACAACCCCCAAAATGTATAATTCTACATAAGAAGGAAAGAAGGTATGGAAAATATCATATTAAACTTGTAAGTATTTAGAAAGAGCATATAAATTAAATATATTAATGATTAATTTCTTTGAAATACGGTCAATTTAAAATCTTTCTATTTTTTAACAGTTGAATGTAACTCCACAATTTTATGATTATTCTCATGGAAAATGGCTATTCTTTATACTACATTTAAAAATATAGAGAGACAATAAAAGAAAAGGAAATTTTTTAGAGTCCTGTAGCTACAAAGTACGTTCAAGTGTGATTCAGATATTAAGTCTTTAGGTATTTAGCAATGACATTTCATGAGCCATGTTTTTTAATAACAAAGTTGAATATTACTTTACAATCATTTTTACTCTCATTTCCATGCAGTACTTTGGCTTCTAAAAAACGCAAGAGAAGGAGGCTCATCAATTCAGTGGCGTGGTTTGCTGACTATTCTTCCTTTCTCGAACGATGGAATCCATACTAAAATGACAATTCTAAATGTCAGCATTTTTGCCTGTTTTATAACTTGGGATAGAACTTTACTTCTCAGATATTTTAGAGAAATATTTGAAATAAATTACTGAACAGTGACAGACTGTTTGGAAGTTGTGATCTACACTATTTTTGCTCAAATGATATTTTCACGTAAAACACATTTTGTGTTCACATACTGGCTTTCTTTCACAGTTTGACTGGACCCCTTTCAATTTTAATATGTGACAAAAAAAGTACCACATGAAGTGACTGCACTTACTTTATAAGTTAACCCCTCATAGAAAAAGACCGTTTGGTATGGTCAGGAAGGAATTACCTAAATAACTGTGACTTAGGTCAGGGAAACTTAATTTTATAGGTTTATAATTTTTCTTTTTGCCCTGATGCTCTTGTGAGATTTAATTTGTTCAGTAGAAAGAACATGGTGCCCTCTAAGGAAACTCTAGCCAGCTGGGTGTTGGGAGAGGGGCCATCTGCTCAAATAAGCTCCATTTTTAAACTTCAAAATGTTGTAACTATCACTTGTTTCTTGTCTTACATAATATTGATGGAAAAATTATATAAATCCTGACATTTTTCCCTTGCTAATTAGTGGATGAGCTCTCTTTCATTCATAATGTGGCCCCAGCCAAACGGAAAATAAGGAAATATATCTTAGTACCAGTTGAGATAGTTTTAATTACAAGTAATAAGAAAATCAAAAAGGAAATTTACTAAATTCCAAAGCAAGAAGTTCGGAGACAGTATGACTCTGGGGTTAGTTATTTCAGTGGCTTCACACATCGTCAAGGATCAAGGTTCTCACTGCATTTTAAGCTCTGCCATTCTTTCCCTGATGACTTTATTTCAGTCTAGTTTATCCCATAGTTAGAAAGTGGCTGCAACAGTTCAAGATGCCACAAGTACACATGACAAAATTTAAAGGAAGAAGAGGGCTACCTCTGCCAATGTATCTTTCTATGAGTGAGGAGACCTTTCCCAGAAAACCTCAAGTCCTTTAAATCTCACTGGGCCAGAGTTGAATCTTATACCAATCACTGTCCTGTGAAAGAGGCATTCATAATTAGCTTGACCAACAATCCACGATGTGTGGTCTACGGGCTCCTGGCTGTTCCCAAAATCCTTCCAGGGTATTGGCAAAGTCAAAACTAGTATCAAAATAATACTGTGGTATTATTTGCCTTTTTTGCTTTGTTGAGATTTTCACTAATACTGCAAAGGCAATGGAGGGTAAAACATATGGTGTTTTGGCACCAGTCAAGCAATGGCACAAAATTGTACTAGCAGTCACTGTCTTCTTCACCACTACATATTCATAAAAATCTCAAATAAGTAAGTTCAGAGCTTATTTCACTTAAGAATGTCTTTGAGAGCCAGCTCCGATGGTCTAGTGGTTAAAGTTTGACACTCTTGCCACTTTGGCAGCCCGGGTTCGCTTCCTAGTGGTGGAACCACACTACTGGTCTGTCAGTTGCCATGCTGTGGCAGCAGTTCACATAGAAGAACTAGAAGGACTCACAACTAGGATATACAACCATGCACTGGGGCTTTGGGGAGAAAAACAAAAAAAAGAGGAAGACTGGCAACAGATGTTAGCTCAGGGTGAATCTTTCCTTGCAAAGTAAATAATAAATAAATAAAGTCTTTGAGAAAGCAATACAAATTATTAACATTAAATTTTGATTCTTGAGGATATGTCTTTTATTATTTTGTGTGACAAAATGGAAAGTATACTTAAAGCACTTCCATTGCTTTAACCAATGTATGATGGTTCTGTTCAGGAAAAGTTCTTATGCAGTTGTCTGAGTTATGAGCTGAATCATCCACTATTTCCATAGACCACCATTATTTCCTGAATGAACTATGATGGACAAACGGTGGTTATTCAGACTTGGGCATTGGCAGACATTATCTCAAAAAAAGACAAAGTGAGTCTGGGACTTAAGGAAAACAACTGACACTATTTGTTGCCAATGATAAAACATGAGCTTCCAAGCAAAATTGAAATTTGAGAAAGCTTTTTTCTGTCACCATGATCTGGACAGCTTCCTAATACTTAAAGAATTGTCTGACGAGGTCGATGATAATATTAATGAATGTGATTTATTGATATTGTAAAATAAAATGTGTCAAAATTTGGAAGATCTGTGTAACTCACTCAACCAATATTTTCTAAATGACCAATGCACATAGTTATAAAACTCCAAGGTAAAGGATCCATGTTAGCGCAATATAGATCAAGGGATTTTAATTTAACCAAAACCAAAAAGTTCATCAATACGTTTTCAAATTCCAAAGCACTACTCTTAGGAAATGACTACTTGTTAAGTTTTGGTGTTTCAGCAAAGAAGAATGTCCATAATTATATGAAGTGGCTATTAAAATACTCTTCTTATTCCAACAATCTAACTGTATAAACCACAGTTTTTTCATATTCTTCAACCAAAATAACATAATACAACAAATTGAATGCTAGGCAGATATGAGAATCTAGCTATCTTCCATTATGGAAGATATTAAAGAGACTTGCAAAAACATAACACAAAGCTACTTTTTAAATTCAAAGGTGTTTTTTGAAAATATATCAATTTATCATAAAATGTTTTATTTATGTTAATATAATAATGGTCTTATTTTTGTACTTTTAATAAGCATTTAATGAATATATTGAATGAGTATTTTCAACATTTCTCAATTTTCATTTCTATTTTGTTAAATTTTGATAGATATAACCCAAAATCTCTTTAGGGTCCTCAATGTTTGTGAGTATAAAGGGGTTCTGAGACAAAGAGTTTGATAATCTATGGCTTAACCCTTTGGGTCTAGAGAGAGAACAGCCCCTTTTGAGGCCATGAGTACCTGGAGGGGGATGGAATTGAACCTTAGGCCCTGTTAGAAGGGTAGAAGGTGGGAGATTAGATGTGGGGAAGGCAATCAACAGTGTTTGCTAAAATCCTTTATAGAATCACAGCTTTTCTTCCACGGTGTCTCGAATTATTAATGAAATCAGTGGTTTTTAAACTGTGCTTTCTGGCATTTTTTCAAATGGAAGATGTTGTTGGCAGATAGGAATCAGAAAGGGTTTCAGGCCCTACTTCTCCAATTAGAACCACCAAAGGAGTATCTCTTTTACATATTGGGCTTCCTTTTAAGGTTTCATTTAAGAAATAGTTCTGAGGAAGAAAAATGTTTGAGTGCCACTGATTTAACATTTCTATTGTGAAATGTAAACTTTTGATATCTAAACTCACAAACTAGGTTTGAAACTTCTTGAAGATCAGATTACAGTGTTATTCTCCATTTTATGCCAAACATCAGAGCACAGTGCTTTATACTGAATGACTACAATGCTGGTTAAGTTTAAATAAATTGTTCAGATGGCCGTTTCCCCTGTTTATGCAGCTCATAGCCACAAATCAAAGAGTTGTATCTTGGAGATAATTGTGTCCCAGAGATGAGAAAGATTGCCATCTGATCTGTATGTATTTGAGGATCAGGTGTTTTACAATTAATTGGTGGTTGTGAGTCTCAGTGTTTTAGATGAATATTTCTAGGATGCTAATAACACTATTTAATTTAGGAAAGCACTTAATCTTCAAAGACATTTGCAAAAGCAGTAGTAATTGATCTCCACAACAAGTCTTTGAAATGGGAATTTATCTGTATTCCTATTCTCCAACGAGACTACTGAGACTTTCCAAAGACCAGTAGAAAGGGATCAATGTCACAATGACTTTAAAATTCTTTTCGGGGTGTTCTTAGGGGAGACAACTATAGTGTTAGGGCAGGCATGCATTACAGGAAAAAAAAAAATGCCCAGGCTAAATACAGTGGGCAGGAATAGTGCGTTAGGTCAGACAACAAGGACCAATAATACACGATATCGAATCATTCACTTCTGTGTTAAATTATTTTGTTGATGACTTGATAGGGCTTAGAGCTTTATCAAAACATCATTCTGAGTCTGTCCTCCATCCCCCCCCACCCCATTTTTGCCACTACAGGTAACATCTAACCAGGTAATGAGATATTTAACTCTTTGCTATAAAATGCATATGTTCACTATTATTATTTTCCCAATACTCATTTCCAAAAGGCAAATGGCATTTATTCAGGTTGTTGAGCCATGATATGGGTGCTAAGGAAGGAATATAAGTTATTTTCCTAAATTATAACTATCCCTCAGGGCAGGGACAACCTTTAGGCATGCCTCAGGGCCTAGCATCTTCACGTAGTTTGTTCTCTTGATGCCTAGCATGTAAATACCCCTTACTATGGGCAGGCACTGTTCAAGGCACAGATATTACCTCATTTGATTCTCACAACAGACTAATCCAACCTACCACTTATTTGCATTTTACAAAAGAGGAAGCTGAGACTAAAAAGTAACTTGTTCCAGGTCACACAGCTAGGGAGGAGCAGAGCTGGGATTCAAAGCCAGGCATTCTGGCTCCAAAGTCTGCACTACTCACCTCTAATCTAAAGCCTTAGATTAAGTTTGGAATGAGAAGCATTACCTGGGATAGCAAAAGGAAAATATGGTTTTGTTTTTTGCTTGTTTATTATTCTATGTAGCTTTCACTGAATGAATGAAAGTTCTTTTTCTACTTTTATCTCAGATCGAAAAACCATGAGCGTCATCCACTGGATGAGCATCTAGCCAGTGGGATCCATTTCTGTGTTCCAAGACATCCTTAATTCATACTGAGATTTGCAAAAAATTATTAATCAATATGCATATTAGTATTCAAATATCTCTATGTACCAAGCCTTTCTTTACTGATTTTCTTAGAGGATTGATGTCCTGTTGTACTCTCTTAAGTGCCTGCAGATTCACTTGTTGATGTCAGAATGGCACACTTTTAAATGTCCTGCTTTGTCGTTGTGACTGCTCTCTGCCACATTGATTTTTTTATCATGCTTCAGCAATGTGGAGATGCATGACTTGAGTAGTGTGGGGAGGGTGTTTAAGATATTCAGCAACCACATGATTTCCATGAAACATCTCTACCATCACTATCACCACCACAAATAAGTTGAGACAGCTCATAGGATATTTCTCTTTAATCATTTTATGTCCAAATTTATGTAGTTACACCAGCATGTTAACAATTTCTAAAGATTTTACCATTACCGTTATAGGAATGACAGCATGGAGTGCCAAAAATAACACACATGGACAATTTGCAAAATTGAAAAAATACTGAATTAGATTTCATATCACCCCGGCTCACCAATATCTTGAAGCTTGCATGGACCTCAGGTCACAAGCATAAGATTGCTGTTAGACAGTCCTGTGTTCATATTCCAATTCTCCTGTTCCTGAGATTTATGACCTTATGCAATTGACTTAATATTCCTTCCCCTTCATTCCTTAACTGTACAATGAAGATAATATTACTCACCTCTCAAAATGATGTGAGGATTTAATGAGAACATGAACATAAAGTATCTGGAATACACTGGGTCCAATTCATGCTATTTTATTTTTGAATTAAGAGTTTAAGCTTATCAAAGACAGTTTCCCCTTCTGATAGTTCATAGAGTCTATTCGCCATTAAGACCTTGTTTTACAATGCTTAATCTCAAAGGCATGGAGGAGGATAGATCTGAATTAACCAAAGTCTCTCCTACTCATGTTTTTCAAGAGTTAATTGATGCCGTTATAATTATAGACAGATCAGCTACCATCTTATTTCCCAACTCACCACTGCAGAAAATCTCATCTTATTCAGACCTCAATCCTAGCTCTGTATCAGTCTTCTGGGAAATGTTTAAAAGATACAGATTCATCAAGATGTACTCATGTGACCATGTAGCACAGGGCCTAGGAATCTATTTTTATTTATTCTTCAATCATAATGGTATAGCCAGGCCTTCTCCAGTCCTCTGACTCCCTTTTGAAACTCTTTGCCTTGGATCTTTGCTACTCAGCGTTGCCCATGGACCAACAGCACCAGCAGCACCCAGGAGCTTATCAGAAATTAGAATCTCAGGGCTCCCCACCCCAGACCAACTCAATCAGAACTCGCATTTTAACAAGATCCTCAGGGATTTGTGCACATGAAAGTCTGAGAGCACTGACTTTGTCTTTGTTCTCATTTGTCCCTCCACTACCCTCAGCCTATGCCTTTCTTTTGAGTCACTACTTCTAAGAAGTACTAGGCCAGTCACCTCAGAAAATTTGCCAAATCTTGGCAAAAAAGTCTTGGTTCTATAGATTTTTTTTTAAAGCATCTTTTTTTTTGAGGAAGATTGGCCCTGAGCTAACTTCTGCTGCCAATCTTCCTCCTTTTTTCTCCCCAAAGCCCCAGTAGATAGTTGTATGTCATAGTTGTTCATCCTATTAGTTGCTCTATGTGGGATGCCGGCTCAACATGGCTTGATGGGCGGTGTGTAGGTCCGTGCCCAGGATCCGAATTGGCGAACCCTAGGCCACAAAAGCAGAGCACGTGAACTTATCCACTATGCCACCTGGCCGGTCCCCAGGTTTTTATTTTTATCTATCACTTTATCTATCTATCTATCTATCTATCTATCTATCTATCTATCTATCTATCTATCTATCTATTTCTCTATCTATCTATCTATCTATCTATCTATCTATCTATCTATCTATCTACCTGTTGGTGTGGGGCCTTATATTATAGGGCCTTCCTCCAAGTATAGGATATTACTCTTGTGGATTTGCCTATGTTGCTTTTCACTCCTTCATGGTTGAGACTTTTAATACTTTAATACTTACCATTCTGGAGGAAGAATTTGTTGATGTTCCTTTGGGGGCTAATATTCTAGTACAACAGAGCAGAGGTTGATGAGAAGGATGTATTTTGATAGCTTAGAGAGCTGAATGAGGCAGCAATAAAAATGATATTTCAAAACAGTTAAGCTGTCACCTTAAGAAACTCTAAACGGTGTTCCAAGAAGAAAGCACTATATGAAAGTAATTCAATATTGAATGCATATGTCTGTAATTTGATTTGCAGCAAGGAGAGAAGGAAATGTTATGGAAAGATTGCTTACCTGTACTTTATAATTATTGCTAGTACCTTGGTATTGACTATATTTGAGTCTTCAGTGAGTGAAGGATTTGCCTGTATCTATGGTCTAATTTCTGTAGTTTTCCAAGACTTTCTGGAGTTCTCATGTAAGTGTATATGAAAGATCTAAACCAACTGTAATATTAAAAAACAAAATCCCTCAAGCTCTCACATATGTATCTATCTTGATTAAACTGGAACAGTTTGTATACACCACATCCTCCAAGCTGGCAGGTTTCTAATCTGGAGGTATTCATTCTTTCAAGCACAGAGCAATAATTTTTTTTCCAGTGGTGAACTTTGTGTTGATGAAGAAGAGGGTAGGTACTTAACTACACGATAATTAAATCCGTGGTATGCATTCTTCTTAATGAAAAGCCATGCCTAGAGGACTGGAAAGCAAGTGTCTACGTTTGTTTTGTAAGAGGGGTTGCCTTCCGGTACCTTTTGTAATCACAGACAGCGAAGTACATATCTAAATTGAAATCGCCTCACATTTTCCATTCTGCACACCACTTTCCTACAACCTCCTAAACTGTTCTTATTAAATTTGTCCTTGAGGGGAATGGCTTCCTGTAAACATAAACAACTGAGAAATTAAATGGAGGGACAGGGTTTAGTTAATTATGCATGGCTAAATTGTACTTTATTCATCTGGAAATAGAATATGCATATGTTTGCATTCAAAATGATGGAAGATACTTTAGATCTCTAAGATTAGCAAACACTTGAATGTAGTTTCTTCTATTTGAAAAGAAAGAAATCAGCTCGTGTTTGACAGGTGTCATGTTTTGAATTTGAATGAGAGATAGTTGGATGTGGTGGTTGACTCCCTACGAAGGAAGACCCATGCCAGTGTCTGTAAAGATTTGTCATTTCAGATTGTGATGAGTTATCTAAAACTGATAACCTTCAACACTGAAATTAACTTTATTTCCCGATAGCTTATTCCCACTGCCCTCACACCCCTCCCCATTAATTTTGCTCTTATAGAGCAACACTGACATCAAATGGTGAGTAAACTTTGTCTCAAAGATCAATTTCCTCTCTCTTACATTATACTGGACCTTGAAGGTATACAGATAATATTAAAACCCC
The DNA here is from genome assembly GCF_057802395.1 of Ceratotherium simum simum. Taxonomy (NCBI): domain Eukaryota; kingdom Metazoa; phylum Chordata; class Mammalia; order Perissodactyla; family Rhinocerotidae; genus Ceratotherium; species Ceratotherium simum. Next base: position 15,649,751 of record NC_141926.1, read on the forward strand.
ACTTATCCTTGAGTGGCGTCCACACATTTGTTTGAGGGAAGGATATAGGGCATTAAAAAGAAAAATATATACAGTCATGGAAGAGTAGTGTTTTCACTAAATTCTACTTATTTCAGACACATACATGCACATGCACTGACCCAGACGTCCTTGAGGGTATTTTGCCCTCTCACTGATTAATTTCAGAAATTTTTAATGTATTAAAAATTGTCTCCAAACATACAGAGATTTGAAAATATGCTTCTGATTGCCATCTTGTTCCACGCATTTGTCAAATTAACCAAGTGCACACTATGAAGTGATTCAGGGTGATGCAGCATCCTAAATGGGATGGATGCCATTTGTGTTTCACACAGCTGGAAATACAATATCTGCATTCTTCATAACTGGCTTTCGAGTTTCTCTTAATGCACAGACTTTGCCAACCTGCAATAGCAGGGTGATCACCTACCAAGGAGACCATTTTGGTTCTCTCTACCTCTCCAGATGCTGCTCGGAAAACTCAAATGGGAAGCACATATAACTAACAAATAACAGATGTGAAAAAGATTTTTAGGATTCTAAGTAACTAAATGTGTGGTAAAGAAAATATGAACTCTTCTATCACTTTTTTCCTATATTTTAATGAAAATATGTCTAAATTATTCATGAGGCAATTGTGTTCCTTATTTTTTCCCTGTTTAGAAGTTGATATAAAGACATTTAAGTTATAAAAGTATCAGTTCCATTGCCCCAAAGGGGATATTGAGTTTTTTAAAAAAATTAACAAAGATTAAATGTCCAAAGGCAATCTATCAAATTATAGTGATTTCTCACTCACTCAGGTATGGATAATTTTCATCTTTCACTAATTGTCTCTATTGGAAAAAGAATTCTCTTTATTAAAATAATAGCTGATTATTTGAGAGCTACCAAGGGTAGCACAGTCATGCGTCGCTTAATGATGGGGTTACAATGAGTCATTAGGCAATTTCGTCATTGTGCGAACATCATAGAGTGCACTTACACAAACCTAACTGGTATAGCCTACTAGATACCTAGGCTGCGTGGTACCAGTCTTATGGGACCACCATAGTATACGTGGTCCTTCATTGACTGAAATGTCATTGTAGGCTGCATGACTGTAATTAAAAGAATTATTTTAGAAAGCCACTATCCAATGGCTATGGACCAAGATAAAAGCACGAAATAAAATTAAAAAAAAAATCTAATAAACAAAATCTAAAAATTGCATTTGCTTTGCATTTTTATCACGCTGAGATTATGATATTTCCATTCTGCCCCCTGGTGGTTACAGAGTTGTCAAACAATTGTTGATTCTACAGCTATCAGAACTGATTCAAAATTCAGGAAAAGTGACTACCATCGTGGCATATGGTACTTTGGGTTAAATATGAAACTATGGGAGTAATTCTGTGCTTTGACACCCATAGTGCCCTTATCTTCTGCAATACTCCCTCAAAAGAGGCATCATTCTTCTAATAGTCAATCCTGGTTATCTTTACCTTAGGCAATGTCCTTTTCTAAAGACGTTTCTAGTGTTTCTTGATCTCTTACCAGGCAGATCAGGAAAATTTCCATAAAGTCAAAATAATACACAAAGTTTCCGGAATGGCTGAATAATATGTCCTTCGTCCCCTCACTATTCATCTTGCCACCTCTCTTCTCCTCACACCAGTATCACCTTATAGAAAAAGAAATTTTAATTGTCTTTGGATGGATGAAGGTTTGCTCATATACTTTCCAGTAGTAGCAATATGCTGTGATTTAAAAAGTAATAATAATGATGAGTTCCTTTATTGATGTTTCTGCCAGCCTAATACTAGCAAAGCAAATATTTTCTTAACATCTTCTCTACCTGTTATTCTGACAAAACTCAGGTACTGTTTTTTATAATCTCTTTATCTGTAATCATCTCAGGCACTTACTTGAACTTATTTTTTCAGCTTTACTTCAAAAAAAAAAAAAAAGAAAAAATCCTTTACCTGTTCTATTCTGTCTGGAAATGATCAAATATCACTGATATTGATCAATGTAGAACATATAAGGTTTTGCATGTGCCTTGCCTTCTTTTCAGGAGTCATGTCTCTTAGCTATCCAAAGCTTTCCCAGGGAAAGCAAATAAAACTGTCATGGATAAAATATTGGAGTATCTCAGTCTCTTCTTTTTTATTTTCTTATTTCTAGAACATATCAATCTTCATCTTTCCTAAAACTTAATTATAGTTGCATATATCCTCTTGTTTTTCGTAGAGGACTTTGGGATAAATCTATCCTACAGTCCAACATGGTAAATAAGTGAGAAGATAGAAAACCAGGAAAAGAAAGCCATTTGAGTGCCCTCTCATGGAATAAAACGGCGCTGCAGCTATTGAGACTGGACAGCGACTTTTGGTATTTCTAGGAAGAAATAAGTATCATATAGAAAAACAAATTAAGAACATTGAGACAGAAGAAAAAGGGAGAACAAGGAATATGGAGAGCAGTTCTTCTAGGCAACTGTTGAAAAATAACAAAAATATTTACAACTTCTATAATGGACAATTTAAAGAATAAAGTGCAAAAGAGCATCCTGTTTTACAATAAAAAACTAGAATCCACATTATGTCTACTTTATTTCAAGATTCTGATGCCACATAAGCCTTTGGCTATTTGTTCAAAAATTAGTTTACCCTTGATCAACTTGTGTCAATAATAAATGTGCCTGGGGAATATCTTCTTTTGTAAGTTAGTGCTTATGGCCATTGCTAATGAAATGAAAAATAATAAACTGTCCCTGCAGTATAAAATGTAGAGCAAATATCTGAAATGTACGTTACATAAAAAAAAAAATGTAACTGCTAATGAAGACAAAAATGTGAGTTTAAAAGACAAGTGAGTGTTTGTCTTACTCCCAATAAGATTATGCCACTGATGGGTATTAGAAGAAAGGTAAGGTTGGCTGGTGTGAGTTCAACGGACAATGGAAAAAGTTTTCCTGGCTGTCACTGTGGAAATATCTATAAGTTCCAAACACCACTGAACCTTGCCTAATGAAGTAATTATATCTATGCAACTGAGTTGAATGTGGCTAAGGAAAGGAGAAAAATTGCAAGGAACTAAAGGTGAGATAAAGTATAAATAATTAAATTCATGTTTTTTATTTATTATGAAGTAATTCACAACTAACAGAAAAAATGCGTGAAAGTATAGACAAAGCACTTCTGGAATGATGGAGCAAGGACCTCCAAAAATCCATTGCATAAAAACACCAAGAACACTGCCAAAAATTATCAAAATCAACAATTTTGGAACTTTTAAAATTATCCAAATGTTTGGAACAATATGAGAAGCTTCATTCAAAGAAAATAGCTAAACGTCATAAATAACAGCAAGCTTTATGGGGTTTTTATTTCTGCCCTCCTTTCCCTGGAAAATCAGAAGCCTTGTAACCATGGTGAGCATGAAAAATAGCAGCCTAGCAGTGACCAGGAGGGAATGGAATGGGCTTGAAGCTCCCCCAAAAGTCCCATCCTCAGAGAACTGACACAGTGTGGAAGCTTCATGCAAAGGTCCCATTCACAGAGCTTGTCTTTATTTGACATACTTCATAGCTTGTTCAGTTAGAAGAGCTCTGTCGGAGGACATTTGTAAAAAAAAGAAAATCCGGCAGCAAATGCTTAACATTTTAGCTGCCTAATGCAGTGATGCCAACTGGGCAAAGCAGACACTGGATAAAACACGTAAAAGGGAAATTTGGGGAATGAGATTCCCACAGGGGATTTGGAAAAGTTTCTACATATTCCTGGAAATCTAGAAGGTAATGCTCATGTGCAGAGTTGAGCATATCCCAAGAAAGTTCTGAGCAGGTCTTAATCTCTCACCTCTGGCTAAGCCTGAGGCTCTAAACAAATAGCAAGTGAAGATAAAGGTGGAGTTGAAAACTGACAGAGATTTGAAAGTGTGTGCAAACACACTTTCAGCAAATGAGTGCCTCAACAAAGGGTGGAAAACACATTGGTTTAAGGCATTTAGGGAATAGCTATCCAATCATTATCTGACCACTATGCTGAGCAGAATCCTTAGTGGCTATACATGATAAGGCATACAGACTTTTCATAATTAGTCCAGGAAAGTGACTAAACAACCTAACAGATACGACAACAAACCTTGGGTGGGGAGGAAAATCTGATTTCTAGCATTACTACCTTATATTATTGAAAATGTCCAGCTTTCAACAAAATATTATGAGACTCACAAAGAAACAAGAAAGTATAGTATATAGTATACTCAATTTATACATGGGTAAAAGAAAGGAGTCAAGAGAAACTGTGCTGGGGATGTCCAGATTTTGGAATTTGGAAACCAAGTCTCTAAGTCATATACTATAAATATGTTCAAAGAACTCAAGAAAAGAACATCTAAAGAACTAAAGGAAAGTACGAGTATAACATTCACCAAAAAGAGAATACCAATAATGAGATAGATGTATAAAAAAGAACGAAATAGAAATTCTTGAGTTGAAAAGTAAAATAACTGAAATGAAAAATTCATTAGAGGGGCTCAACAGCGTATTTGAGCTGGCAGAAGAAAGAACCAAAAGACAGGTCAATTGAAATTGTCCAGTGGAGGCACAAAGAAAAACTGAAGAAGTCCTTAGAGATCTTAAGATACCACCAAATGTACCAAAATATGCATAATGGGAGTCTCAGAAGAAGAGGAGAGAGAGAGAAAGGGGTGGAAAGAATATTTGAAGAAATAACGACCAAAAGCTTACCTAATTTTATGAAAAACATTAATTTACACATCCAAGAAGCTCAACAAACTCCAAGTAGGATAATTCAAATTCACACCTAGACACATCATAGACAAACTGATGAAAGATAACAAGAGAATCTTGAAAGGAGCAAGACAAAAGTGACTCATCACATACAAGAGACCCTAAGTAAGATTAATAGCACACCTCATCAGAAACTATGGAGGTAGTAAGAAAATGGAATGACATTTTGAAAGTGCTGATAGAAGAAAAACCTGTCAAGGATATCCAGCAAAGCTATCCTTCAAAAATTAAGGAGAAATTAAGACATTCTCAGAAAAACAATAACTGAAAATTTGTTCCTAGAAGACCTATTCTATAAGAAGTATTAAAAGGAGTCTTTCAGGCTGATATGAAAGGATACTGGACAGTAACTTTAACCCACATGAAGAAATAAGTTGCACTGGTAACAGTAACAAATAAGTAAATATAAAAGACAGTATAAATGTATGTTTGTAATCTCCAGGGAAATCATTAAGAAAATAACTAAAAAATATAGTAAAATAAGCAAAGAAATTTAAAAAGAACTCTAGAAAATATCTCCTTAACAAAAAGAAGGAAGTAATGGAGGAATAGAGGAATGTAAAATGACTTAAAACATATGGAAATCACGTAGCAATATGATAGATGTAAATCCTATTTCATCAGTATTAATATTAAATGTGAATGGATTAAATACTCCAATCACAAGGCAGAGATTAACAGAATGTATTGAAAAAGCATGACCTAACTATAGACATCTTGAGAGGTGGAGGGATTTTGTCCCTCCTTGAGCTGTCAATGTTTGCAGTACCACCTCTCCTCTATGCCCACCCACAGCTATTTATTTATTTATTATTGTGTGTCATTGATAGTCGGGGTAGAGTCTGAGTTTTTCCTCCCACCTCCACTCCTGCTGTAACCAATCCTCCCATAATTAATAAAGTGCTAGTGGGAGTGTCAAAAAAAATTTTTGACACAAGAATGAATTTGGATTCCTACCTCGCACCATTACAAACATTAGCTCAAATAAGATCATAGAAATAAGTAGAAGAGCTAAGACTATAAAACTTGAAAGAAAACATAGGAGTAAAGCTTTGCTATCTTGGATTAGGTAATTGTTTCTTAGATATGGCACAAAACCTCAAGTGATGTTGGTAAATTGGCATCCATCAAAATTAGAAGCATTGTGCTTCAAAGGACACAATCAAGAAAAAGAAGACAACCCACAGCATTGGGAGAAAATATTTGCACCTGATATAACTGATGAAGGATTTTATCTAGTATATATAAAGAATTCTTACAACTCAACAATAAAAAGACAACTTGATTAAAAAAATGACCACATTTACATCATTATTTATTTCTATATATTTCAAAAATCATAAGTTCACACTAACTCCAATTTCAAATCAGCTACAAAGGGTTCATTCTAACCTTCTTTCTTTTCGTATTTTTAAACCCATTTCTCTCAATAGTAAGAAAATGGCTCCCATTCATCTCAAAATACCAACGTATTGCATGAATCACCTTTGTATGTAACATTTTACCACAGATCTGTCATGCCCTCCAGTCTTTGCTCAGACTGACACCTTGCTATGGACCAGAACCAGCTCCCTAATTGGACACCCTCCTTACACTGCTCAGGCTTCGATCCCCTGTGCAAAAGCTTCCACCTATGGCTGCCTTCCCCCAACATAGATCTCCTTTTCACCACACACTGCTTGTGCTGCTGATAGCCCTGATCAAATGTCCTCCTTATCACAATGGGCTCTAACAACCCTGGCTGAGTGATCGCCACCCCTCTGTGCACATGCCCTCCTCAAACTTCTTTGGCTGCTCACCCCAGTCTGGGCCAAACCACCCCTCCCTCATCTTCCCATAGATGCTCTCTTCCTTCCACACAAGCTCCTTCACTCCTCACTGGCCATTGCCATTACCCACACCCTGCACCCCAACTTTGCTAAGATGCCCTCCTTGTCATACTCATCTCCTGACACCCCCAGCAGACTATTGCAACTTCTCACCTGTGTAGTTGCCTATTGGACACATTCCCATGCAATGGCTTTTGTGTTGAAATATTAAGAAACAAATAAAAGAAGAAAGAAATGGAGGAAGGAAAAAAGGGAGATAGGGAGAAAAGGAAAAGGGAGGGAAAGAGGAAAGAAGTGATCATTTTAAGTCAATAGACATTTATAATAGGATCCTAACCTGCCTTTCTCTTCTCCTTTTCTTCCCTTCAGGAAAGGGCTCTATCTCTGCCTGTGGGGGTTAGGACTCCTCTAACCTGAGCTTTTATTATCATCTAAAGAATGAGGACTACCTGTTTTTATAAATCAAGAAAGCACATCTCAGCATGTTGAGGGAAAAGCACATAGATAACAAAAATTAAGGCCAGCCCACTGGGGCTGGCCCGGTGGCTTAGCGGTTAAGTGCATGCACTCTGCCACTGGCGGCCTGGGTTCGGATCCCGGGCGCACATGGAAGTACCGCTTGTCTGGACATGCTGAGGTAGCATCCCACATACAGCAACTAGCAGGATGTGCAACTATGACATACAACTATCTACTGGGGCTTTGGGGAGAAAAAGGGAAAAAAAAAAAAAAGGAGGAAGATTGGCAATAGGTGTTAGCTCAGGGCCAGTCTTCCTCAGCAAAAAGAAGAGAATTGGCATGGAAGTTAGCTCAGGGCTGATCTTCCTCACACATTCACACACACAAAAAAAAGCTGCTAAAAAAAAAAAAAAAGGCTATCTGCAGTATTTGGAAAATTGAAAATCAAATTACCTATAAATTACATCATCCTTGCCAGAAGAGAGAAGATAAACTACTTTGAGAAAGTGAATTTGCCCTGTCCAGCTTTGTACTGTAAATTCTGTTGAGTGTAGCTAGGTTGATTTTTTCTTTTTCTTTAATTTTGTTTTATAGTAGAATCCCTTCCTCCATCTCCAATGGACTTCCTCAATCTTCTAAGGATCAGAGGGTGACAGATGTACAGGTGTTATACACACATGACAAGCAGAGAGAGAGATCAGGTAACACTTTGTTTCCAAATCATACTTGGGAGTGGGTGGAGGGGTACAGGTAGAGAAATCTTAGTTGTATTTACCTACTTTCAGAAGAAAAGAAAGAAAAATCCATCAATTTCACCAATCAGTTCATTAAGTGGTATTTTTGTCCAGCATCCCTCGCTTTGTATCCTCATCTTCTGTTCTTGTATCTTTGATCTTTTAATCCGTTAACACGAGATAATTGGCACCTTCTGGTCCATGTGAGAGAATTGCCAGAAGTCACATCTATTTGCCTTTTGACCACAGGAGAGTTAATTAATGAAGCATAGAGTGACTTACACACAGGAAGGTTATTTTTGTGATACACTTGAAAAAGATTTACATGTTTCTTAGCTCAAATCAAAGTAAGCAACAAGACATTAAAATGCTGAATTGAATTAGGAAGTTGTTTATGAAAATACATTTCAGCCTGTGATTTATTAAATCAGCCATTCTGTTGCACTCCATGGGAAAAAAAAGCTCCATTTATCAATTATTCTATATTCACCAGATCTTGGAAGATTACCAAAACCTTTCCTGGACATAATAGATTTTGAATTTTGTGCATTTTTAAAGTGTTGTTTTTCCAAGTGAAATAAATTGTTTTGACATCTCTCATATTTTCTGGTCTAACTAGTCTGACGAATTCATCATATGGCCTTGGTCTTAGAATGGAATTTAAAAGGACAGGATAACGATGCCAGTGGGATGTTGTAGGAACAGGTGGGCTTATGGTGTATGAAGAGGTCTGAGTGGCTGCTGATCAGAAAGGAGAAAACGTGGAGACCCACCTCATTTTGCTTTAGAGCAGGTATGAGTAACACGTGGCCACATACCAACTACCTGGTTCTACTAACACAATCTGTGATCTACTTTGAGGATAAAAAGTTAGGAAGGTGCTTCCATATTTCAACTTCTCAAATATTCATAGATGTTAATCTTCTAGACTCTGAAATGCAGTATCAATTTTCTTGTTACTAGTTTCTACTAACAAAGTTCAAAAGTCTAAGATCTATATCATGGTAGAATTGCAGATGATCCATCCTCTTATCACACATTTCCATGTTTTTTTGACATTTTTATTCTGTTATTCATAAAGTATCATGTGTATAACAGACAGAAAAGTTACATCCATCTACAGAGAATAGGAACCATTCTACAAACATTTTAAAATTTATTCCTTTAGATATGAAGCCTCTGGTAGAAAAGATTGAGCCAGCGTCTGCTGGGAGGGTCTGAAGAACATCCGGAAAGAGAAATGCTGTTGCCCAAATGACTGTCAGCGGTGGAAATAGCAAATACTGGGTGAAAAGAGGGAATAAAGAGACATTTTGCACGGTTCTGGGCACAGGTGGAACTTAATGAATGTTTTCTGAATTCCCTTGATCAGAAGATGTACCATGACGCCAAGAAACTCCAGGGCTCTGAAGAAGCATTTGGTGATGTCAAGGGCCTGCCGAATAAATGAGATGTTTGGATTATGGTGTGTTTTCTTACATATTTGTTTATTTGCTTTGATTAAGATGCAGAATGTGTAGTAAGACAATGGGAGGTAAAAGGATTTAAATCAAAGTTACACAAACTATGGCCCATGAGCCAAATCTGGCACACAAATCTGTTTTTGTGAACAGAAGTTTATCGCCACATAGGCACGCTCATTTGTTTATGTATTGTCTATGACAGCTTTTGAGTGACCACAGCAGAGTTCAGTAGTTGTGACAGAGGTGTATGGCTCACCAAACTGAAGATACTTACTATCTGGACCTTTACAGAAAAACTCTATTGTTTTTGCTGGGAGAGATTCGCCCTGAGCTAACATCTGTTGCCAATCTTCCTTGCGCTCTTTTTTTTTCCTCCCCAAAGCCCCAGTGCATGGTTGTATATTCTAGTTGTAAGTCCTTCTAGTTCTTCTGTGTGAGCCACCACCACAGCACAGCTACTAACAGACAAGTGGTGTGGTTCCACAATCGGGGACCGAACCTGGGCCGGCGAAGTGGAGTGCACGAAACTTTAACCACCAGGCCATCAGGGCTGGTTCAAAATTCTCTATTTTAACTGTAGGTTATCAAGATATCCTAGAACTCAATATTATTGAGAACTCTCCTTTAGAATTTCTTTTCTTTTATAGTGAGAGGAAATAATGCTCTCTCCATATGTTTTTTACATCATCTTCTTCTTGTGATTGAACATTAATAAGAAAGAATGCTGGGTGCATTTTCTTAAGAAAGAGAGCTTTTAACATACTGTGATTTTTAACCTACTAAACAGATTTTATAATGTTCTTGGGGCAGAGCAAATCTTCCAGGTGAGGAGCTGAAGCAACATAGACTGAGCTGAGAGTTATCCTGGTTATGAGCTCTTCTATGAATTCTGATTAGTTGTTGCACGCTAGTGGCTTTCAGTAAACAATGAAAAATAGCACATTTTAAGAAACTGTGAAGGAATAAGGATTTGTGCAGAAAAAGAGAAGGCAGTAGGAGGCAAAGAGTCCTTCAGCTTTCCCTGCATCTGCTATTTACCTCATTGCCTGTAAGAGACACTCACTATATTGAAATCCATTTCTGCCACTCAGGAGATTTGTATTTTCATTTGATAGTTATTTGTTGTTTTTCTATTCATAGACTTTATTTTTTAGAGCAGTTTCAAGTTCACAGGAAAACTGAGCAGAAAGTAAGAGATTTCCCATATATCTCCTTCTCCCCCAACACACACACAGCCTGCCCATTATCAATATCCTTCACCCTAGTGGTAGACTTGTTACAACTGATGAACCTACACTGGCACATCATTATCAGCCAAAATCCATGGTTTACATTAGTGTTCACTCTTGGTGTTGTACATTCTATGGGTTTTGACAAACATATAATGATGCTCATCCACCAAGTAATTGTTTTGGTTTTCGCTTATTTTATCTGGCACAGAGCACAATGTCTAGCCTTTCAAGGCAGTTTAATATAGCTGAGTTTTCACATTTTACTTTTCTTTTTTTTTTCCCCTTGTTACTGAGCCAATTCAAGTAAGGCTGCTAATGAAGAGAACTGGCATTTGTTGAGCCCCTACAAAGTACTAGATAGTTTGTATGTGTGATGATTAATTTTATGTGTCAACTTTCCTAGGTCATAGGGTGCCCAGATATTTGGTCAAACATTATTCTGGGAGTGTCCGTGAGGGCGTTTCTGGATGAGATTAACATTTGAGTCAGTAGATTGAGTGAAACAGATTGCCCTCCCCAATGTGGGTGGGCATCATCCAATCCCTTGGAGGCCTGAACAGAACAACAAGGAAGAGAAAGGGAGAGTTCACTCTTTCTGTCTGACTGTTTTTGGGCTGCAATGTTGGTCTTCTCCTGGACTTGGACTATAGCTTAACACCACAGGCTTTCCTGGGTCTCCATCTTGCACGTGGCAGATTGTGGGACTTCTCAACCACCATAATCATGTAAACCAATTCCCTATAATAAATTCATATATATATATATCTTATATATATTAGTTCTATTAGTTTTGTTTCTCTGGAGAACCCTAAGTAATACAGTATGCCTTAGCTCAGTTAGTATCCTTACACTACTCCAAGGAGGTAGGCATTATTATCCTTTTCTTACAGATGAAAAGAAAAAATGAAAGGAAGGAAGGAAAGAAGGAAGGAAGGAAGGAAGGAAAGAAGGAAGGAAGGAAAGAAAGAGAGAGAGAGGAAGGAAGGAAAGAAGGAAGGTAGGAAGGAAGGAAGGGAGGGAGGGAGGGAGGGAGGGAGGAAGGAAGGGAGAGAGAAAGGAAGGAAAGAGAGAGAGAAAGAAAGAAGAGAGAGAGAGAGAAAGAACAAAAGAAAGAATGAAAGAATGAAAGAAAGAGAAAGAAAGAAAGAGAGAAAGAGAGGAAGAGAGAGACAGAGAGAGAGAAAGAAAGAAAGAGAGAGAGAGAAAGAAAAGCTGTGACTCAGAGAAGTGAAACTTGTTCAATATCCTGCTACTAGGATGTGGCAGAGTCCAGATGCAAATCCAGATATGTGATCCTCAAATCTTTTTTTTTTCCAAATCTACCAGGCTGGTGGTGTAGAAGGACAGGGCTTTGGGGTTAAGTGGGTGAGAACCATTGTCCTAAAGAAGAACGAGACCTTAGTACTGGGTTCAAGATTAGTCCCAGAGTGGAGTCTGCAGCCAATTGTTGCCAATAAATGATGGCCAATAATGTGGGTATGTGGGGTCTGACAGCTTGTGGCCAAGAAGTGAAGCACAGAGATTGGCACAGCAGGCAAGGAGCTGAAGCTAGCAGTGGGGTCCATCCTTCCATTTTGCTCAGTCCTTATGATATGAAAGGTCAGGGCTCAAGACACTACTGGATAACCAGCTTCTGCTTCTCAGACGTGACAAGCTGAGTCTTCACATGGTCGTTTGACAGGTTCTCCCCCTAGTGTTGTTGGAGGAAAAAGTGATCTGACAAGGCCTTGCTGGAGAAAAAAGGGAACACCGCAGGGATGGTCTCTCTTAATATCTTAGTATCACATTAGGTAAGCAGTGTGTTAGTTTTCTTATTGCTGATGTAGCAAATTGCCACACACTCAATGGCTAAAAACAACACAAATTTATTATCTTATAGTTATAGGTATACATAACTATATAAATATAAATATATATCAGTTTCAGTGGGCCAAAATCAAGGTGTTCCGTCCAGAGGCTCTAGAGGAGAGTCCATTTCTTTGCCTTTTCCAACTTTTGGAGCTACACTCCTTGCGTTCCTTGGCTCTTGGCCTCTTCTTCCATCTTCAAAGGCAATGGCATAGCATCTTGTTTCAGAGTCACATTGCCTTCTCATTCTGCTGCCAAATCTCCCTCTCCCTCCCTCTCATAAAGACACTTGTGATTGCATTTAGGGGCCACCTGGAGAACCCAGGATAATCCCTCTATCTCAAGATCCTTAACTTAATCACATATGCAATCTCATTTGTCATATAAGGCAATGTTCACAAGTTTCAGGGATTTGGACGTGGACATCTTTGGGGACCAATATCCAGGCTACCACTGTCAGCTAGGAGAAGTAGAGACCATTTGAGCAGAATTCCCTCCCTGAGTACAAGCTCCTTGACACTTGCTTCTGCAGTCATAGCTACCGTGCTCAGAGGCATCCTGAGAGGAATACAGACTGGTTAATTCCCCGCTGACGGTCACCTTTCTTGATATCTCCATTTTGTTCTCCATTTGAGTTGGAAGAGGAAAAGTCACACTTTGCATTCTGAGGGAACACCTTATCTTCAGTTAGTACCTTAGCAGAGATACCTGAATAGTACAGAGAGACAACACAGAACAAATGACCACATGGAGACTGGGGTGAGAAGACTCTCAGGAAGGAAAGAAGGTAAACTAGTCAGTGACAAGTCAATCTTGGCCCAACTCACGATTTTATTTGGGGATGGCACTGGCAATATGACTACAACCCACCACATCTGCTGAAGACTGCCAGGGCTGGGCTCCAGACAGCACTGGGGAGAGTCCACCACAAGGGATGAATAAGTAGAACTGAAGTCACACATTCAAGCCACAGAAGATAACTGAGAAACCACATGAGAAGTTATTGCACCCTGGGGTGCATGCAATGCTCATAAATAAAAATGCAGAGAGAGCAAGAAAGCCAAAGGGGAGACAACAAGTCTCCCCAGCAGAGCTGTTTCTCTGAGTGATTCTGCGAGAACCATGAGGACAGTGACAGGGAACAGAAAGATGGCCTGCCACCCAGCCTTGCTGACATGCAGTGAATATATTCATTTTCTTAAGCAATACAGACAATAGATCTAAAATGTTGTATCGGGGTTGGTGGCTGCACCATGGTACAGGTTCTGCATGTGAGGGCAGTATTTTGAGATGGCACAGCAGATGCTGATGAGTGGAATTTAGTTAGTCTTGTCCGATAGACATGATACCTAAAACTAGAAAGAGGACAGAGCTCTGAGAGAAATTAGGTGACTGCGCTGTCCACAGATGCTCAGCCTTCTGTGCATCGAGCAGATATAATCTAAAGTAGTGCTCCTCAAATGTTAGTGCACATAAAAATCACCTGGAGAGCTTGTTAAACCCTAGATTCCTGGGTCCACCCCCAGAGTCTCAGATTCACTACATCTGGAGTAAGATGACCAGACTGGTTGGCTCGGGACTATATTTCCAGGATGCAGGACTCTGATAAATATCTTTCTAGGAAGTGGAGCAGAATAATGATGGGGAAAATGGTAGAAATGACCCTATATTTCATTTTTGGGATATTTAATTGCAACTACATTTCTAAGGCTTTTCTAAATTTCACAAATTCAGGTAAATAATACCAAGAAAAATAAAAGGGAGATATTGGCTGTAAAATGGAGGGGCTGATAAACAGAAGAAACTCTGCCTGGAAGCAGGGTCAGGAAGAGCCTTGCTAAAGTTCAGGCTCATGTTGAAGAAAAGAAAAATATAATTGCTAACCTCTTAGTGAGAAGCATATTTGGTTGAGAAATCGGGATGAAAGAAAAATAGAAAGTGGGGGAAACAATCTCATCAAAAGAGGCTGGAGGAATGAATTAGAACAGACCTGGAGCCTGCTATAAAGAACCCTTACTCACTGGTAAGCTCACGCTGGGATGTTTCGACCTTACCTGCTCTTTAAGGAAAAAAAAAAATCCTTTTTATTGGTTGCTTCAGAACAGAAATTCTTCAGCTGAATTTGAGGTCTGCAAGGTGTGTGCCATAGGCTTTAGCACGCTTGAGCAAAAATCTATGGAAATTGAGGAGCCACTTGCAATTAGTGTAGACACTGAATACGTCCAATTAAGTTTGTGACACCCTTTCTCTAACTGACACTAAACCTGGGCCTCTCTAACTTTAATATGCATACTAATCACCTGGGGACCTTGTTGAACTGCAGAATCTCATTCACTGGGTCTAAGGTGAGGCCCAGGAATCTGCATTTGTCATAAACTTCCAAGGAATGCTGCTATTGCTGGTCTCCTAGCCACGCTTTGAGTAGCCAGGCTCCAAATGATTTCAGAAAGTCAGTGGACTTTGTAACTAATTTTAGGGCCATCTCTCCAATTTCCCGAAGAGATTTGTATCATAATTAAATGCCACATCAAAATAATTTATCACTGACATCCCAGGTCACATGAGTAACACTCAACTGTATTTTGAAGTGACATTTGATTGTGACTGAAGGAGTTTTCAGGGATGGGGAAGACGATGTTCAAATGAAATGAGAAAGTCAACTCATTGGCATTCACACCAACAGAGGAAAGTTCTTAGATTCAGTTTCCAGGGAAGAAATCACAAAAGCTAGAGCAATCAATGCCGAATACAATGGCAGATGCGTGTAGCAGTCCTCTTCAGCATTTTCTGGGCATTAAAATCACCTGGGTAGCTTTAAAAACACGGAGGCATGGACCCCACCCCGTGTATACTGATTTAATTGCTCTGGAGTTGAGCCTGGGCCTCTTCAATACCCACGCATTTTATTTTCTATACTCTGATGCTTTGACCTCTTGAGGCCTCGCTGACTCTGGAGGGACTGCCCCTCCCAGGGCAGACAAGCTAATTGCTAGATAGTGGCCACACTGTGGGCCACTATCCACCTGCCCTAATCACCCCAGGGCCAGGTACCAGACAACTAGGGGCAACCCCTATGTCCCAGAGCCCACTGACATTATTCAAACTAGCCAATCCTGAGCCTGCTTGCCCTGTCTCCCTCATTCCTTCCCATGGGCACCACAGCAAAGGCTCTTGCCCACATTTCCCCCCCTCCCTCTGCCTCCTGACTGAGCTGCTGCTTCCCCACGTGGCCCACATGGCATGGCATGCCCTCTCCGCTTAGGATCTGTGACTATACCAAACTATCTTATCAACGGCAGTCACATCCTGGCCTGTTGACCTTGCCATATCTATATAATAATAAAATCTACATGTTAAAACAGTGTCAGAATTTTTTAGAAACAATCAGGTGATTCCCAGGTTCAGCCAAAGTTGAAACTCATTGCTGGGAAACAGAAAAAGCCCAACCTAATAAGTTGTCTTCAAGTTATATTAGCAAATTTTTTTAAAAATTTGTTATTGTGAAATTTTTGTTGTACATTATTGTTTGTCAGTCACCATATAAATGCATCCCTCCACCCCTTGTGCCCACCCACCCCCCCTTGCCCCTGGTAACCACCAAACAGTTCTATCTATCCGTGTGTTGGTTTATCTTCCACATATGAGTGAAATCATGCAATATTTGTCCTTCTCTTTCTGGCTTATTTCGCTTAACATAATACCCTCCAGGTCCATCCATGTTGCAAATGGGATGATTTTGTCTTTTCTTATGGCTGAGTAGTATTCCATGATATATATAAATATACGACATCTTCTTTATCCAATCATCAGTCAAAGGACACTTGGGTTGCTTCCATGTCTTGGCTATAGTGAATAATGCTGCAATGAACATAGGGGTGCCTAAGCCTCTTTGGATTGTTGATTTCAGGTTTGTTGGGTAGATACCCAGTAGTGGGATAGCTGGAACATAAGGTCTTTCTATTTTTAATTTTTTGAGGAATCTTCACAGTGTTTTCCATAGAGGCTGCACCAGTTTGCATTCCCACCAGCAGTGAATTAGGGTTCCCATTTCTCCACAGCCTCTCCAGCATTTGTTGTTTTTGTCTTGGTGATTATAGCCATTCTAATGGGTGAAAGATGATATCTTAGTGTGGCTTTGATTTGCATTTCCCTGATGATGAGTGATGTTGAGCATCTTTTCATATATCTAGTGGCCATCTGTATATCTTCTTTGGAGAAGTGTCTGCTCATTTCCTCTGCCCATTTTTTGATTGGATTGTTTGTTTTTATGTTGTTCAGCTGTGTGAGTTCTTTATATATTATGGAGATTAATCCTTTGTTGGATTATTATTAGCAAATTTTTCATTAGAGAAGGACTACTTCAAATAAATGAAAACAAGCTGAAAAAACATGGTTGAACATCTGTTTTCCCTCCACGAATGGGTTGCTACTGGTTGAGTGGTTTTGGAGAATTACTTTTTTTGTTTGCTTGATTTTTTGGGTATTTAAGATAGCAAAGGTGGTTGTAAATAGGAAAGGAAATTAAAAAGTTCCCCAGCGTAAGAACTCTTCCCACAGTTTCTTCAATCAATTTTCTAGTAAAGAGAAGACAAATTACAACACATTAAAAATACCAGTCAAGGGCCGGCCCCATGGCTTAGCGGTTAACTGCACGTGCTCCGCTGCTGGCGGCCCGGGTTCGGATCCCAGGCACGCACAGACGCACCGCTTCTCTGGCCATGCTGAGGCCGCGTCCCACATACAGCAACTAGAAGGATGTGCAGCTATGACATACAACTATCTACTGGGGCTTTGGGGGAAAAAAAAATACCAGTCAATATAGGGATGACACAGAAAGTTTGGGGCAATAGGTCTCACCTTTTTCAAACTCTCTTCCACTCTTCTTCACTCAACACCATCTATAACAACTACACTTCTGATTCAAAGTCATATGGAATGGAAAACATATTTGTTGCATTCTTATCCGTGGAAATTATTAAATGTAAAATGAGGTTCTGGTTTTAATAAGAATACGCATCATAGGTTCACCTTATAAAAAGTTATAAACTAGCAGAGAAGGGCTAACTCTCTTAAATATAACTTGGGATGTGAGATTGTCCCAGATAACAACACCCTGTAGAATGTCAGCTCCCTGATGGCAGGGATTTTGTTGTTTTCATTCACTACAAAAACCCCAGCACCTGGATTCACACCTAGCAATACTAGTTGTTCAATAAATTCTTATTAAATGTGGAATAAATGATTGATAAATAGGAAACATCTGTCAAGACAACAGCCCATAGTACAGAGAAAATGTATATAGACAGGTATGAAATAGGTTCTGGCAACCAGAATTGATAGTCTAGAGACTGCACTGTGCAGTAGAGCAGCCAGTAGACACATGTGGGTTGAGTACTTGAAATGCAGCTAATCTGAATTGAGATGTGCTGCAAGTGTAAAATATATACTGGAATTTGAGGACTTAGTACAAAAATACAATGTAAAATATCTCATACATTTTTTATTATATTGACTTGTTGGAATGATATTTTGGATATATTGGGTTAAATAAGATATAATCTTAAAATTAATTCCACTTGCTTCTTCTTTCTTTTTTTAATGTGGCTACTGGAGAATTTAATAGTCCATATGTGTCTCACGTGCAGGGCTCACATTCTATTTTTGTGCAGTACCAGACTTCTCTTAACTTCTTATTTCAGGCATCCTCTATAGAGGGTGTAAATCTCTGAGCAAGTTACAAATTACTTTTACCTCACAATTTTGAAGTCATGTAATAATAGATAAGCTACATGTGTATTTTCTCTACACATTTATCTACATGTGTATTTTCTACATGTGTATGTTTTATGGGCATTTGTCTAATATATATTCTCTATCACCTCCACTATTATGCAAGTCCCAGAAGGGGAAAGATTTTATTTCGTGCATTATTACTACTGCTAGTACCTAAAACATTGCCTGGCCTCTGGTTGACACTCAAACATTTATTGAATGAGTGAATGAAAACATATTCATTCTTATTGTCCACTCACCTATCAAGGAAATCTACTTGGACTTATCAAACCATCACTAAATCATTCTAGGAGAGCCAAAAGCCCAAGACATGGCCCTGAGTCACTCCCACCTCAAGTCCTCTCCATCCTGAACATATATCTTTTTGGGTAAATAGAAAAAGAAAGAAGAATAAAAAACTTTAAAAAAAAATCTGCTGATCTCTGCCTCTGTCTTTTCTTTCTAGGTAACCTTGGGGTAAAATTTTTGGTTACAAAAGAAACAATAAGAAACCTTAATTAGTTTTTTGTAATGCAAGCTCACCATAATTAAAGGTTGGAAACTGTTTCAGAATGTCGTTTGTAATACAAGAAGGTACACCAATTTGATTATCAGCATTTCTTCAAATTGGACCAATTAGCCCTCTCTATAATTAATGGTATGTTTAACCTTAAATCAGTGCACTGACACTCAAGTTGAAACATAAAGGAACATAATAGGCATGTATCAGAAACACATGAGACTTGAAATGCAATGCTTATGTGTTGGTAAAATTAGACTATTAGTATAGAATATTCCAGGCGCTGGTCCATTTGGACATATAGCAGAAATTCTTATGTATGTTGAGGTCAGAACACAATTTGGTCTTCAGTTAAGGGACAAGATCCTTTGTATCCTGCATCCCTGAATTTAGAGACTAACTGCGGTTAGAATTCGAGTTTCCCTTATAACCAAAGTTTAAAATTTTCAAAATTAAGTGATTTGGCTTTGCTTGGAAGAAGATACTTAACATTTTAGTTGACTCATAAGCATTTAAAGTGATAGAGAGGAGCCGGCACAGTGGCATAGAACTTAAGTTTGCTCGTTCCTCTTCGGCTGCCCAGGGTTCGCTGGTTCGGATCCTGGGCGTGGATCTACTCATCGTTCATCAAGCCATGCTGAGGCGGTGTCCCACTAGAAGAGCTACAACCCTACAATTGTGATACCCAGCTATGTACTGGGCCTTTGGGGAGAAAAAAGAAAAAGAGAAAGATTGGCAACAGATGTTAGTGCAGGGTCAAACTTCCTCAAAAAAAAAAAAAAAATGTTAGGGACAAACCAGACAGTAAACTTCTGCAGATAGAATCAAAAAGTTAATAGCCACGGAGAAAAGACAAGGTCTTGCAGCGCAGGATTTCTCAACTGGGTTTGTTTCTGAAAAAAAGGCAACTCAACGGTGGAACTTTGCACAGATCACAGACAGAATTTCCAATTTCAGCTTCAAAGATATGGATGGAATCAAGAAGCTTAGCTCCCAAGCTTCCAAAATAAAATGACAAATTGAGGAAAATGCTGTAATCATACCAAAGCAGAACCATTGCCTAAAATGTTTAAACAAACAAACAATGGGAAAGTCACTGTAATTTATTTTAACCCCTCAATCCCTACTTTGGGCCCCAGTAACACAGATACTCCCTTTTCTCATCCCTGACCTCCATATTAATAGAGACTGTGTCATATGCCTTCAGGGTCTTGCTAGTTGACAGCTAGTTTAGCTTAATCTCTATTAAAATCTTATCTCACTTGTAACAGAAAAAATATTTTAGTTGATGCTTCCTAGAGACATGACTTAGCTGCCCTATGCTTGCACAGATACAGAGGGTTGGAACCATAAGTCTGACAATCCACAAACTAAACATAACACATCTCTCTGGAGCATGAACTTTACTTGAATATTGCATTCTCTCAACAAAAGTGCCAGCTTTGACCCAGGCACTGGCTTAGGGACTTGGGATGCCTCAGTTAAACACTGGTAAATACACTTTCCCTTGTGGGGTTCATGTCTAGTTGGGGGTGGAAAGATAATGCTAACAAAAGTAAACACAGATATGCAAGGAAACACTTTTAATATAAAAATTATTCAATACAGTGTAAAATTTAGATTTACAAGAATGAATCTTATTTGAAGTGAGTCTACTTTATGCAAAGGTCCCAGTCCATGTTGCTGCTGGGTATGGGGTATGTGCGGGTTTTGTTACATAATCTCTCTCCTCTGCTTTTAGAAGTGCTTCAGTGAGAACATTCCAGAAGAACTACATCTTAGTGCAAAGGAATGACATTACTGGTAGAAATTTCCAGCTGGGTCAATGAGGCTCTATCACCCTCTACAGCTGTAGCAAGTGGCTTTGATTCACTGCCTGGTCTATGCCATAGTCATCCTGCCCCTGTGAGCTGGTATCCGGAATCATGCCTTAACCCAAAGTGGTCAGGCATCCAAGAGAAACAGGCAAAGGGAAATATACATAAACAGAATAAGTAAGCAGGTGTAATAGGTTAAATTTTTTATGAGAAAAAATAGGAGCATTTTGCTTTGAATATGAAGAGGTATCAAGTCTGTTCATTTAAAACATGCTCTTCCCGAGGGCAAGAGGGACCCAGGACCCGCACTCTTACTTATAACGTGGTGAAAAGAAAGTAGAAAAGGCAGCAGAGGATTGGCGTCTTGAAAGAAGTGCCACTTTGCTTTAAGCCTTGGAAACCTAGAAGCTTCTTTGGTATTCTTTACAACTGTTGTCACTGCAGTGCCCTCTGATCTCCGTGATTAGAACTGGTCCACGTTGACTCATGAGACATCATCTATATTATTACTCAGATGGAAGTTGAAAACTAAAAAATTAAAGAATTTTGAGCAGAAGTGGGTATACCATGAAGCCAGTGAAGCTTAAGTTGCAGGGCCCTTTCCTTACACTAACTCGAGCCAGGCCCTGCAAGAAGCCCTACCAATGTACTCTCTTGGGCACAAGTCTTTGTATAATTTGCAAAAGTGAGATATGTTAACTGCAATCCCCTAAGCCTGGTAAGTTTTTTCATTCCAACTCTGCTCTATCATGCTTCTCCTTGTGTTTCATCGCATTGGAATAGCAATCAGTGTTTCTGTAGTTAGTCTCCAGAGGGACATTCATTTGAGAATACATTTATTGGTGTTAGTGGGATATATATCGTAGCATGTAAAATTATATGCACCATAACTTTTTCTTTTTTGAACAGAAGAGCAAAGCTAAAATTTGTCAGAATCTTCGTGTTTGTAAGCCACAAACCTATAGAATACTAAAACAAGAGCAACAATATGCCTGTAAGTAAATCACATGTTTTATGCATCCTAAGAGTTTTGAATTGAGTTTTAGGATCTCTGTTGAATCTTGTCCTGACAAAGTCTGGCAATTCCTGGTGAAACAGTATGCAAAGTTGCCACTGACACAATAAAATTGGCAAAAGAAACAAGTGTTAGAGTGACAAAACTACTTATAATAATCATAAGCAGTGTAAGTTGTATAAAAGTAATGTGAGTACACGATTACGTGTTCCAATACCATATAGTGGCAATTTAAATCACTTAAATTGCTCTTGTGCATGCTTTAATTTCAGATTAATTTTATATTTTTTCAGAATTATTGATTTTTTTTAACAAATTCAAATATAGCAGGAAGGAAACATCCTAGGAGAATCCAAAAACATAACCTGAAAGAAAGGAAACTGGGCGTAAATTCTACATGTCAAAGATCCTTAATACATAAGTACTGAAGGTAAAAACCGTGGTCAACTCGTAACAATAAGGCATAGAATTACAGTCATCCAGAAAGTAGAGGTAATGAAAATGGCAAGAAAAAATAAGGAAGATTAGATTAGAGGAATTAAGGCACTACCAACCAGAAAACAAACTTCAAGAAAAAGATGAAATTATTATGAAATAAATCAGTTTGTATGGACATTAGACAGAGCATGCAAGAGGTCAACAGTTCCTTCACTTTGATGAATTCATTGACTTAAATAAATACGATGATCTTTTATCATGGCTTGTTACAAAGAGAAATAACTTCATTCAATGTTGTTTAAAGAAAGTCAGATGTTTTTTAAAACCTAGATCTCATAATATTCACAGTGAGTCAAACAATTTATGATGATCCAAATAGACGCTCCTCAAAGAATTACGAAAATTAAAAACAGTTAAACTCATAGATGATCCTGGCTTGCCTAATCTAGGACTGGAGATTGGATATATTATTTTATTTGTGAACTACTCTTAGCAAGACCAATGCCACTTAATAACTCAGATTTTCTAGATGAGCATATTGAAAGCCTTCAAGACTACTCCACAAAGATAAAGCAGGATGTTTACTTGGATTTCACGTAAATAAATAAAAATGCTCCATGATAATTTCTTAAACACATAAGAAAGAACAGAATCACGTTCAATTGAGTACTTGCAGTTACTATATTTTTAAGTGAAAGAGGTTTGTCCTTCAGAGATTATGAAAAGTTGCAATCTTAAAATAACAAAAACATCAAGGATAACTTCAAATTACTCGCTGAATTGATTCATTTTTTGCACAAGCACTTGGGAAAATGTCAAAATGCACAAAATACAACTTATTTACCCAAAAGAATTGATGAAAATAATTGGAAATTCCTACAAAATGAAGTACAAATAAAATAAATAGACCAGTCATCAAACATCACTGCATTGGGTAAATTCTACAGTAGACGTTGTAAATGTAGATTACTAGTAATTATTGGATGTTTCTATTATAACAGAAAACCCTATGAGTGATTTTAACTTTTTCATCGACTTAAGACTATGTATCTGGGGTGTTATTCAACAAAATGAAACTAGTCCTGGACACTTATAACCAGCCATTGAACAACATTTTAAAGTTTGTAGGACATAATCTTTGGAGAAAGCCCTGCACCCACAGTACCTGAAGTTATTTACTACCTCACTATTTTGCAACCTTCATATGTTTTCTTTACAGATCTGTCGTGTCAATAGAGTATTTTTAAATCCTTGCCAGCTTTTGAAGTGTTTTTTTTTTTTTGAGTCTGAATGTAATAAGCTGTTGTAAAATTTAAAGGACTCTAAAATATGTATTGAATACTTGAAAGAAACCTGAACAAACCAAGATGCAAACATTTATTCAAAAGTTGATAAAGCTCAAATACATTATTTATATTTGGAAAGTTATTTTAAAATATTTTGATAAAATAAGTGAGAAATTACAGACTCCTGATTTGGAAGCATATGAAGTGTACCTTCTTCTGTCCTCTTTAAATTTGTTTATTAAAGCATTGGAAAAAATTTGTATAAAATGAATCAAATATGAAATGAAAGAGCTAAGACGAGTGATGTAATTAATACAAATTATGTTGATATAATGAAAAAAATGATCAAAGAATGTTCAGATCATATCAAAGAAGCAATTAATTAAAATAATGAAAAGTTTAAAACAGACGTAATGAGCATCTCTTGAATTGTTTGATAAGCCCATTAATGAAGACTGCTGATTTGACATGAAATATTGACATTGTCAATGACACTTCAATGAGGAAATTGATGAAAACTGTTTCCTGTATGTCATCAATTCAAAACATGAGTCAATGCACAAGAACATGTGAAATGCTCTGAAATTATACATCTCACACAAGAAGAAAATTTGACAGAGCTTTTTGCAAATGTGACAAAAATCCAAAAACCTTAAATGATGTTTCCAACAACAATTGTGAAAATAAAAGAAAATGTTCTAAATTATCAGTAATAAAAAAGAAATTTCAAAGAATCATGCTCAAGTAAGGACAGAATTATCTACCTATTCTCTCTGTAGATATGATAGCCGAGATCATTGTCACATAAGAGGGAATCAAAAAGTAGAGCAGCCAAATTACTCAGCAAAAAGTATTCAACAGGTGCATTAGGAAGTTAATTAATAAAATATGTTGCGTTTTCTTGGGGAGGATCTGTTATATTTCTGGCAGTTACTAGCTTTTTAAGTTTGTAATTTGTTGATTTTATTATGCTAAGTAGGAATTTGATTTTACTCATAATTTTGAATTATTTTTCTTAAAAAGAGCTCCTCATATTATCTGTGTTAAGATCTACAAAAACTTGGATCCTATCCCAGTTCTGAGAGTTCGGGTAGCTTTAGTCCTTATTTGGGCATTTCAGACTATTATCCATTTTAGCCCCAGACTACAGGGAAATAGTTTTTAGGACAGAAGGTTTTCCTCAAAGGTACTTTACAAAGAAAAAAGTGATGGGGCTAATTTACAGATCATGCACTCCTTAATTTTCTCCTCCCCTAGACATGACCATGACTCCTGGTGGCCACATCTCCTCAACAGGTCAGGAGGGGACATGTTCTGCTTTAATAGGAGGCTTGTGATATTTCCACTTAGATGAAAGCACTATCTTTAATCTATATGGTCTGCTGAGTCTCCACCTCAATCACGAAATGCTTGACTCTATTCCTTTGTTCTTTCATTGTGCACCAGCCACAGGGTTGCTAAGCTGCTCACCTCTAGGGCAGATGGCTACTATCAGTACAGGATCTAAAAGCAGCATGAGCATAAAGTTAAAAAACAGTAAGAGGACTTTGAAAACCAAATCCTTATTTATTCACTCATGGATTCATTCATACCTCCAACCATATGTTGAAGACCTCTTATGTTCTAGGTCTCATCTGAGACAGATGTGAGAAAACCAAAAATAGTGTCAAGTTTTCAAGCCTTGGTAGAAAAGAACCAATGACTGCAGAGGTCCTGGATTTTGAGCATCTGGCTAATGTAACTGGTAAAAGTAACATTAACTATGTTTAATTAACATATTAACATTAACTATGGTCACTGACTCAGAACAATCGTGTGCTGGATGGTATTAAAATCAACTTGGATAATCTTGGAACTACATTTTCCAATTTCTGATTCTTTCTCTTCTGTTCCATTTTCAGATATTTGTCCCAACTACTGTCCTAGCTGAATAACAGCAGCCTGGGACCACCATGAAACCGTTGGCTACAAACCCCAAGGCAATAATCACACAGATCCAACAGCTTTCCGTAGACCTCTGCATGTGCTCCCCTTTTGCAGTTCCATTTCGGTCACTGCACATTCTTGGCATTTTAGCATCCCCTCCTACTTGTCCCACATCCAGATCCTTAGGAGGAATGACTAGTGGCTTTTATCTGATTCTGCAAATTCCCTTTCTGAACTTTCACTTACTTGCTCTGTTCACAATTATGTGAGGCTAGTTCATATAATAAATCCCTATTCCATAGTACTAATAATGGCTCTGAATGCGTATTGAATTTTCCTTGTTGTAGCACTTGGTTCTAGAAGTGGTTCCAGGTGAATGGAACCTTAAAGATGGGAATCGGAATTGGTTTTGTCATCTGACTAGATATAAAGACATTAATCACTTTATTGCCATGGTAAATGGGAAACTGGTAGTCCATGGCATATGCAACAGCAAACAATGCTTTTAAATTACCACCTGTAGTCACCTAGGATCAAATGCCTTTGGGAGGCAGCACTCTCTATGACCAAGTAGCTCCTGCCATAGACTATTTTAGGGGAACTAAACATATAAAGACTGTGGGTTTGGTTGTTGCTTTTAAATATGCTAGAGAACTAAGAAAAAGTAAATGATGAGCTGAGGGTTTTAATTGTCCAGATTAAGATCAAATTATAAACCACAAAGCTTCTATGACTGCCCTGAAAGAAATCCTTATTTCCAGAAGCTGCAAGAAAAGATTTTTCAAAAAAATATATATATATTTTCAAAACCTCACAGCATCTCTTATGGTAAATTTGGGGCATTGATTGGAAAGAAGTGGGACCATTAAAAAAATGGAATAGGGAATTATAGGTAGTTTCTGATGAGATTGGAGACCTTTACCCCCAATTTGGTTGAGCCTCTTTTGCTTGTGGAAGCAGTCTTTTCTTCCCTATTTAGTGAGGCTAGTCTCCTCTTGCCTGAAAAGCATGTAATGGCCTCCCATGAGGTAGTTTCCTTGCTGGGAAAATCTTGCCTAAAGACCCATCCTCACAATCTGTTTTACTTAACAGCTTAATTGAGATATAGTTTAAATATCATACAATTTACTCACTTAAAGTGTACCTCAGTGACTTTTAGTATATTCACAGAGTTGGGCAACCATCACCACAACCAATTTTAGAATATTTTCATGACTCTAAAAAGAAACCTCCACTCCTTAGCTATCGTCCCTCCAATTCCTCCACTTCTCTCCCCCTCTCCCCCAGCACTAGGCAGCCACTAATCTACTCTCTATCTCTATAGATTTACTTGTTCTGGACATTTCATGTAAATGGAACCATAGAATATGTGATCCTTTTTGACTGACTTCTTTCACTTAGTATAACATTTTCAAGGCTCCTCCATGTTGAAACATGTTTCAGTATTTTATTTCTTTATGATGCTGAATAATATTCCGTTGTATGTGTATAGCATATTTTATTTACTTATTCATCAGTTAATGGACATTTGGATTATTTCAATTTATTGGCTGTTACGAATAATGCTGCTATAAGCATTTGTGTACTAGTCTTGGTGTGGACATATGTTTTCATTTCTCTTGGGTATATACCTAGGAATGAAATTGCTGGATCATATGATATTCACAGGCTTAGGGAGATTAAAAAGCTGAAGTTGGTTTATTGTAAGATCTGCTCACTCATCCTCTAATCACGTTCTACACAAGATTTCATAGGACACTGTCTTCACCATAGCTTTGAGAAATACATTAGTGAGGAAGCACCAGCCTCTTTGAAGGGCTCTGTAGCAATTATTCTCTGCTAGCCAGGGAATTGCTGCCGTCAAACTGAGTTTTCTAATTCAATGGGGATAATGGATCTCTGAATAGTTGGGGTCAAGTGTTGGCACACAATTGCCAGGGCCAAGGTGGGCATGGTTACTGTATCGAGTAGTAGAGCAAAATCAGTAATCAGAATGGTTTGACCAGCAGAGAATATTAATGTTAGTTAATTGGTCATTGTGTCCCTAAGGAAATAGGGGGGCAGTTTATTTAAAGTCTTACTTGATTCGTATTAGTGGAAAAGCTCTAGGGCTGAGGAACAGAAGACTGACTTAAATCATCACAATAGAGAGTGACAAACCCTCAAATAATTGCCAGTCTTGAGTCAGTTCATGATTCCACAGCCCCTTGAATAAAGGAGCATCTGGGTCATCCTAGGGAAGGACTCTGCTATATTACCAAAATATTACTCTACAAATCTTCCTCTTAGCATTCCCTAATGAGAACTGCAGACATTTAGCAGAGTGACTGTGCACAGAAGAAGAGAAGATAACTAGGCTTTTGGTGATTACTGGGCACTGGCTCTGAACCAGCTAACTCCTAGAAATCTAAAATATCATTGGGATCTACTAATCAAATTGGAGATACATGAGAGTGAGTTGATTAATGAAGTTGGGCTTAATTATATCTTTCAGTAGGCCAAATGGGTCCCCAAAGTCAACCTATGATTATTTCTTAGTTCTAGAATGCATAGTTGTAATAGACATACTCAGCAATTGGCAGAATGATGACGTTGATTTCTCGACCCATGGAGTAAGGGCTATTCAGGATAGAAAGGCCAAGTGGAAGCCACCGAAGCTGACTCTACCTAACAAGATAGTAAACTGAAGGCAATACTGTATTGCTGGAGGGATTGCCAAGATTAAGTTCACCATCAAGAACCTGAAGGATTCAGGGATGGTGATTCCTGCCACATCTCTATCCAACTTGCCTATTTGGCCTTGCGCCGAAGACAGATAGGTCTTGCAGAATAAAACGGATTACTGGAAACTTTATCAGGTGGTAATTCCAATGCAGCTGCTGTTCCAGATGTGGTTTTGTTAATGGAGCAGGGGAATACATCCTCTAGCACCTGACAGGAACCTATTGAGCTGGTGAATGATTTTTCTGTTAGTAAAAGATCATTGGAACCAGTTTGCTTTCTTCTAGCAGGGATGGCAATATATCTTCATGATCCTACCTGAAGCCCATAGCAACCTGGCAGTCTTTTGTTATAGTCTAGTGTGCAGAGAACTTGATTGCCTTTCTCTTCCATTGGACCTCACTCTAGTCCATCACATTGGTCATGCTGATTGGAGTTGTTAAACAGGAAGTAGCCATTTCACTGCACAGATTGGCATACCTATTTGCCTAGATCCCTCTTTAGTTTGGCAGTGCTTACATTCCTCCAGCTAAGACCTCAGGTCCTGTCAAGCAACCCTCTTTTTGCCTACAGGTTTCACTAGGTTCCATTAACTATTTCTAATCCTTGCCTTTCAGATCTGGGGATGACAGTGGTTTCTCACTCTTGTTAGCCAAGGGATGTCTCACCATTCCTTGATGGTTTCCCTTAACCATGCTCATATCTTAGAAAGACATTACCTAGATATTAAATTATTTTTAAAAAGCATTTGGGGTATCAATTAATCAATCAATAATCTAGGCTTTACTCCCACCATCTCCCAACCCCTAAGGAAAAGGTGCTACTTTCCCTTGTAGGCAAGTATGTCCATTTAACTTTACTTTCCCCTGTAGGTGACTATGTCCCTGTAACTTTATGAATGAAGTACGTTCATTAAAGAACAAATTCCCATTTGGCTTTAATTACAGGCTCTATTTCCCATGTTATTTTTATTACTATATTGTTTTACGTTTGCAAAATTTTCCCTTCCATTATGATTCTAACTAACAGAAAATCTAACTCAAACTACCTTCAATAACACAAAAACCTACTGGTACATAGACCTGAGCTACAAGTACACAGACCTAGTATATTCAGAGGTATACTAGACTCAAGTTAGACTTGACCCAGGAGTTCCTAGTTTTGCAAAGATTCTGGTATCAGAGCACATGTTTCAGTTACTAGGTTGAACTGAAAGTTTCTGATCACAACTCAGTCAAAGTCCATCCTTTACTAGTGTTCCTTTCTATCAATACATTGCATAATAGAGATGCACCAAAGCTGGACTTTGGCTACAGATTTGGCTAAAAATCTGCTCTTCAGTTTTAGTCTCAGCCTTCAGAAGTTTGAAGTTCTGGATATGTATTTCAAAGCCATTTCTGGCCTACTTGAAGTGACCTTTGCATGATTAATGATCCATGATAGCATATGTACTCACCAAATCTTGATCAAAAAAAGACATCAATAACATGAACAAAGCATTTTATTTAGATTTACTAGTAATATCTGATGATTCTCATACAAGTTTAGTAAACATTCTAGATAACCTGGACTGAAAAATCACAGTATTTGTTTTTTATATTGGGAAATATAAAAAACTCCCAGCCATAGTTAAAGTATAATGATTATTTATTACTACATGAGAAAATGATTTTTGTGAATACTACTGTTTGAATAACATTGAATGAAGAACATTCAAATAGTTAAATATAGAAATAAAATGATAATTATTACAAAAATAAGAGAAAACACATTAGCTAAATAACTTTAGGAATAATATATTATTTTTGAGCTAACAAACGTATATAAAATCTAAATAATAATATAAGACAGAATAACAGAGATTGTGTATAAATATATTCTAGTCTTATAAACTTGCTTATTATGCTTGTATTCGTAATGTTAAACAAAATAAACTTTAAGGCTTCTTTTTATTTTTAAATTTATTAAATTTATTTTATGTTATTTAGATCATGAATCTTAAAAGCCCTGTGAGAAATTTTTCACACCCTATGAAGATACATTAGAAGCAGAATGTCAATTTTATTATCTAAAAAATTTACAGGAAGGAAAAAATATTCCAAAATGATAACTAAACATCATCTGTGATAACTCATCTTTTATGTAAATATGCGTAAAAATATAAAGAGTTTAAAGAAAAGAAGTAGGAGAAAAAATTGAGGTATCAAAATATATTTTGTTCTCACTGATTCCACTTCTGGTTTTCACCAGATTTTATAAGGACGGTTTGAAAAGAAAATTCCTTATCGTTTAGAGTCTATGGAAGCCAAATATTTAAACAAAGAGCTTGGCAAAATTATTGCTATCAATTGCCAACAACTCAGTAATTGAAAAATGAAGACTGTTTTTTTACGTATTCCTAAGCTATAATTATAGGTATAATGTTCTTTCTGAAAAAGCATGTTACTATGCAAAGAGTCTATTCAAAATTTTCGAGCATTTCAGATTAGCTCTGTCTTTTGGCTACGGAATTCGGCTACACAAGTAGCAAGTGGGGACTAAACAAGCACAGTTATCCGCAATAATAAATTCTGAAAGTTGTAGGTCAAGTCCATTGTGTCAACTTCCTTTCTTCTGGAGATAGTGTGATTTCCTCCTGCATCTCAAAAATGTGCACTGGAAGTGCTGCTTTCCCTGAATAGACTTTGACTCCACATACGCCTGTGCCGATGAATGCCACAGCAGGAGAGTTTTATTGTCCTCTTTGGCTCTTGCTGGGAAAATAATCTCCTCTTCACTAAGTCCAGCATCAAGACTTGCTGCTGTTACAGAAAAGCCTTTTTCTCATTTGGTTATTTTCCATCTGTCACTGTTAAAATCTCCCTGGCTACATCTCTTGGTGTTAAAAGCAGTCTCTTTGCAAGCAAAAAAAAAAAAAAAAAACCCACCAATTTGTCTTTAATTTTTGTATGCATAATATGTTTGCATTTTTACATTTACTTTCATTTATTCAGCAAATTTATTGGATACCTATTACATACCAAACACTTTCCCATTTGCTGTGAGACAGCTATGCCTACTCTCTTATCACAGATTAAGGAACTAAGAGTAAAACAAAATCACTAAGCTACTTATTCCAGAGCACAGAGTAGAATCCAAACTTGGGTATTGGTTTTTTATCCAGTTCGGCTATCTCTGCCTTTTAATTGGCATGTTTAGTCCATTTGCATTTAATATAATTATTGATATGGTTGGTTGAAGTCTATCAGATTTTTATTTTTCAATTTATCCCATTGGTTCTTCATTCCTTGAGCTTTTGGTTATACATATTTTTAAGAAAAAATATTGTTCTAGGGATTTTAATACACATCCTCACTTTATCCTAGTCTACCTTAAATTTATACCATACGTCTTCACATATGATGTTAGAACTTCAGAACTGTGCAATTTCATCCTCCCATTCTTTGTTATTTTGTTCACATATTTTCCTTGTACTAATAATATAACCCTACACTATGATATTTTAAAAAGCCAATTGTCTTTTAAAGAAATTAAGAGAAGTATATCAGTTATGTTTACCCACATAATTAACATTTCTGATAATCTTAATTCCATCCTGTAGACTGGAATTTAAATCAAGTATAATATTCATTCTACTTAAAGAACTTCATTTAGCATTTTTTGTGGTGCAGGTATGCTGTCATTTTGGGGAGATTTTTTTTCTAGATGTAGAACAGAATTCTGTGATAAAAACTTTCTTTTCTTTCTTTCCTTATTTCTTCCACTTCAAAAATTTTATTCCATTGTCTTCCAGTTTCTGTAATTTTGGATAAGACATCAACCACAAATCTTATAATTGTTTTACTGTATTTATTTTGATTTTCCTCCTCTCAGACTGTTTTTAAGATAATCTCTTTATCTTTAGTTTCAATGGTTTGACTACAACGTTCCCAGTTGTAGTTTTCTTTGTATTTATTCTAATTGGTGGTTGATATCTTTCTTGGATCTATGAGTTGATTATTTTTTATCAAATTTAGAAAAATTGGGAGCATAATTTCTTTTTATTTTTTCTACCTTTTCATCTATTTTTCTGTAACTCCAGTTACACATATATTCACCCACTTGATAGAGTATCACAGGTCACTGACACCCTGATTTTTTTTCAGTCTTATTTGTATCTCTATGTTTCTGTTTGGAGCATTTATATTGATCTATCTTAAAATTCACTAATTCTTTCTTCTATAGTGTTCAATTGTCTGTTAAGCTATTCAGTGAACAAATATTTCATTTACCATATTTTTCAATTCCAGAATTACCACTTAGTTTTTTTTTCTTTTGTGAAGAAGATTAGCCCTGTGCTAGCATCAGATGCCAATCATCTTGTTTTTGCTGAGAAAGATTGGCCGTGGGCTAACATCTGTGCTCTCCTTCCTCTACTTTATATGGGACAACACCACAGAATGGTTTCATAAGCCGTACATAGGTCTGAGCCCGAGATCTGAACCTGTGAACTCCGGGCGGTCAAAGCAGAGCGCTCGAACTTAACAGCTATGCCACCAGGCCGACCCCCTCTTAGTTATTTTTTACAGCCTTTTTTGGCTGTATTTAATTGCTTTTTTGAATTGCTCATCTCTTCTCTCGTTATATGCATGTTTTCTTCTTAATTCTTTAACATATTTGGTTGTTTTAAATTTATTATCTGATATTTCTAATGTATGGGTCATATGTGGGTTTGCTTCCTTTGAGTCTTTTAACTCTTGATTATGGGTGACATTTTTCTGCTTCTGCATGTGTCCAAGTTTTATTGTATTCCAGACATTGTGTATAAAAGAACAGTGGAGAGTAAAATACAATTTGTTTGTTTGGTTTGGTTTTATTGTTTTATCAAAGAATGAAAGCCCTGTTCTCTGTACATTGGGTAGGTGAGGTGATAGTCACTCGGATTTCTCATAGATATGAGTAAAAATGATGCTCAGCTACAGTTTCAGTTACATTAACTTTAGCTCTCTACCACAGTTTTATTTGGATTACCTTCTTCTCATTGCTCCCACTGAGAGACTGAACTCTGATTTTGTGTGTTTTTGATCTGAGAGAGATTTCAGCCACCGTTTCAGGTGGTTTTGATTCCATTTTTTTCAATCAACTCTTTTAGGGACCTAAAATTCAAGTACTCTAAGAATACGTGAGGCTGTGAATTCTTTACTTTCAGTCTCTCCTCCACTACAGTTTCTTGATAAGATTCTGCAGTGGTGAGAAGTGGGGCAGAGAATTCCAGGACTGAGAGATTTATTTTTTATTAACACTCTTCTAGAACCAAATATATTATTCCAACCTACTCTGCCATCAAAAGCTTCACCAGTTTCTCCACATCCCCGTAAAGTATCCCAGTTTATGACAGGCTGGCTTCTCCTAATGACTATTCCCAGGCACAGACGCTTCTATGGCTCTCTAATCACCTATCAAAAGTTTGCCTTTCTCTGGAATTCATCTCTCAAAGTATCTTTGCATCCACTCTTCTTCTCTAGTTTCATAAAAAAATACAATTTTTATTTCATTCATTTATTGCTCTTATTGGTACCATGAGATCAAAGGTATTTCATGTCCTTTTACATCTTAATCTGAAATGGAAGGAAAAATATTCTGTTTTTCCAATTTGAACAGACTAACTGTAAATTCAGTAATCTTGGTGATATTATGGTTTTGTTTTTGTTTTCCTTTACGTATAATTCTACTTTTAAATGTGGAATGAGTTCTTCTAAATTCTGTATTAATTATTTTTCTTTTTTTAAATACTTTTGTCTTTGAGTCTTCCTTTGATAACATGTATGTTTTTATAAAATCTGCATTTTTAAGCATACATGTGGATTTAACTATCAAAAGGAAACTAGAATGTCAATCTATAGTTTCATGCTTTAAAGAAAGTAAAATTCCAAAACACACACAGATGGATAAAGGTCGTTCTTAAAATTGCCAGAAAACTCAACATGGCTACGTATGTACTGATGGAAATGATGACTGAGCATGCCAAGTAAAAATAATCTTAGGGCAAGAACAAGGGAAAAAAATTAATTAAAATCAACCAAGATAATCACAAATAAAATAATTCAGTATATATAAAATCAATCTCACACAAAAATTCTCACCCGAAACATTGATTCAATAGGATATAAACACATGAAAATTTTATATATTATTTTGGTAATGAACACTCCTCCATAATTCAGTTAAATGAGAGTAAAACAAAAAAAAAGAACTAACATTTATTGAAACTTTTATGGATCATTAAGGGTTAGAAAAAAACCTTAAGATATAAAGAGGAGGGGCCAGCCCAGTGGCATAGTGGTTAAGATTGCATACTCTGCTTCAGCAGCCCAGGGTTCACTGGATTGAATGCTGGGCGCAGACCTATGCACTGCTCATCAAGCCATGCTGAGACAGCATCCCACGTAGAGCAACTAGAACGACGTACAACTATGACATACAACTATCTACTGGGGCTTTGGGGAGAAAAAGGGGAAAAAAAAAAAGGAGGAAGATTGACAACACATGTTAGCTCAAGGCCAATCTTTCTCAAAAAAATAAATAAATAAATAAATAAAATGTCTGTATTTTTTTAAAAAAAAGATATAAAGAGGAGATATGAGGCTTGAATTTTGCATGGTAAATATGTATATCTCTATGGTCAGGAGCTTTAGTTCAGATTTGGTCCTCTGCGTTTCAGGCTTAACAAGTGGATTTGGTATCAGTAGAAGAGAGTCTGTATCCATTTGAAGAAAGGCAAACACAGTACATCAATGGAGCCAGGCCCACAGAAATTATATCTCTCATATTTGGAAGGAAAAATAAAACAACCGAATAAGCAATGTAAACCAAAAGATTTGTGAAATGGAAGTTAAGAACGCATAGAGTTTAATTCAATGACCATTGACACACATTTCCTTTTTTACTTGCCTGATTAGCATGAGTAACACACAGTCTGTCAATATGTGTTCGATATTTTCCAGAGACTTTTGACTCCATCTGTGATACTCTCTAGAGGTGCAAGAGGAATGAATGAGAGCTCACCAAATCATCTGTGGGAAACAAGGTCCTAGCATTCCTTGTTTTCTTGCCCCTGGAAGGTAAGAGGATGTGTACATTGTTTTCATTTTGAAATTACTGGGAGGGAGAGTGGTGATACCGAGGAAGAAAGCAGAGTTTATGATAGACACAGTTACATACCATGAACAACGCCAGTTAGAGAAACAGTTACAATTTCAGCAGACTAATAGCTTACTTTCCTGCTATCTCCCTTGCTAAAAGCTTCAAGGTTTCCCTTACCTGAGGGTCATAAGGTCTGACAACCCTCAAACGTCACAAATCTCCCCACTCCTGCTGACCACAAATTATTGGAAAAGATCTTGAATTCCTGTATAAAAGGAAGACTATAACTGTGATGTGTTAAGGAATTGAAGAACTTGAAGCTGTCTCCTTCGGAGCTGTGTTTCTCTTCTTCTCGAAGTCAGTTCTCAGTGAACAATCGAGTCATTTTAAAATTCTAGGTCCATATTTTCTGTAACAGCTCAAAACGTTTAGAAACAGTAGCCGATACTTTCAAATGTCAGTTTAAAACACAAAAATTGTACTTTGAGTGCCTAATTTTGTTATATTTTATCTTTTAATTGCATAGATAGGTTTTCAGTTAAGTTTACCTTTTTGTGAGCTAAATATTAGTAAGGGTTAATATGGCCTTAAATATTTCTTATTACGGCATAATGGTAATGCTATTTTTGAGCAAGTTATTTTCTTCCAAGGTAAATTGAGTCAACAATGAAGACATCAGCATCGGTAGAGAGTCTGCACTGGCTTCTGTTTGCGTCCACTCTCCCATTGAAGGGGAAGCTGAAGTCTTTTTTGACAGTTCAATCTAGAAAGAAATAAGTTCTCAGTGCCCATATTTCACTGGACCCTCTGAACAGAAAGTAATTTAGTTCGTAGGAAACTCCTTTCTCCCTCTCGACATTTGGGGTCTGCTGAATTGTCACTCTCGCCTCTCTCCATCCTTTTCTTTTGGATATTAAGAATTAAAATTATAATTAATTTTGGGTTTATTGCAAGCCATAGAGAACCCTGGGGACTCCTGATATTTACTGACAGCAGAGATTTACAAAGGGACACTTTGATCAAGAGACATCACAGCAGAGATGAGGGGACAGTCTCTTTCCCACGCGGGCAGGGGTCAGCTTTTTTACAGGTGGCCCTAAACAACAGAGTTCTTTTGGGCCGGCCCCGTGGCTTAGCAGTTAAGTGCGTGCTCCGCTACTGGCGGCCCGGGTTCAGATCCAGGGCACGCACCGACGCACTGCTTCTCCGGCCATGCTGAGGCCGCGTCCCACATACAGCAACTAGAAGGATGTGCAACTATGACGTACAACTATCTACGGGGGCTTTGGGGGAATAAAGGAGGAGGATGGGCAATAGATGTTAGCTCAGGGCCAGTCTTCCTCAGCAAAAAAAAGAGGAGGATTAGCACGGATGTTAGCTCAGGGCTGATCTCCTCACAAAAAAAAAAAAGAACTCTGTTGTTTGTTGTTTTTTTGTGAGCAAGATCAGCCCTGAGCTAACATCCGTGCTAATCCTCCTCTTTTTGCTGAGGAAGACTGGCCCTAGGCTAACATCCGTGCCCATCTTCCTCCACTTTATATGGGACGCCGCCACAGCATGGCTTGCCAAGCAGTGCACTTAACCGCTTGCGCCACTGGGCCTGCCCCGAGAGTTCTTTTTTGATAACTGTTATTAGAAAGAAAACTCATTTCTAGAGGCCTTCATTACCGTAGTTTAGAGCATTCTAAAGTGAAGGACTCCTATCTCTGCCCCAGGAGCTCTGCTAGGAAAACCTTCTGGCAAAAAGATCTTGCCAATATATAGAAAATACAGGATTCTAGCAGAGTGGAAATGCGTCAAAAGAGGGGTTGGAGAAGAGATGCTTACTGTTGAAGAAGAAAGCTGGAAGGTGTAAAACGTATCCTCTACTACCTGGAGGTAAAATTATAGTACATATGTTGAATACAAGTCACAAAATATCCTAACCACAAGATGGCTTGGTGATGTTGGTTGAAGTAATCATAGCTGCGTGTTCTCTTTAACTTGTTTCTGGGTTTGACAAGCCATTTTGTAGAGGAGTGTTTCCACAAAATGCAACAGCGGTTGATGGCTCATGGCTCAATCCAGACCTAGATTTTTTTCAGTACCTTGGGCAAGTACTTTACCTCTCTGACCCTTTGTTCTCCTTCACAGGGCTGTTATCAGAGTGAATACATTAATATGTGTAAATCTCTTAGAAGAGTGTCTGGCATATAACAAGTGCTTAAAAACCATGCCTGTTATTACATTAAACAACACATAAGTAATTGTGCTTAGCACTTCTGCAACTCTTTATTATGATTTGTCTCCATGTTTCTTACTATCCATTTTTCAGTCTCTTCTCCCCATAGTAAATAAGCTCAACTCTTGAGTCTTTCTATAGATTCCAACAATCCCAATGGCAGAGCAATGCAGGCCTCTACAAATGCTTCCTGTTCAGCCCTTCACCACATCCTCCTCTTAGTCTCTATTTATTTTCAGCTTTTACTTGTTTGGATGATCTTTTTCACTTCAAGGTTTTGAAATTCTGTGTTGCGTACCATTCTCACTTTTGATGAGCATTTATAGGTCACATGCTAGAAGAATTTAGCAAATAGGAATACCCCACGAATGTTAGCATTTGGGATTCCAAGTCTAATTACATCATCCTATTTTTATATTTCTGTCCTAAATTATTCATTCCGCAGAAGGATAGGAGAACTCATTTTCAAAGTTTAGACTCCATTTAGAAATTGTGGATTTGGCTTTTTGGATCAAACCTGAACTAATTGATTTGTGTGAACATTTGCCTTTAGTAAATTTCACTTTCAATTAATTTTAAATGATTTTATTTCAGGAAATTTCTAGACATCAAAGAACTTTTTTTTAAAAAAAAAATGATCATTAAAACCCTTCAAAACCTTATGCACTCGCTGTGAATGGAAGTCTACATGATTGCTTTAAAGAAGTGCATTTTGGATTTTAGAATGAAACTCTAATGTCAATAGAGTTTGATCCCTGACAGATGCACTTGCAGGATTTGCCCACTCTGATTTAAAAACATCTCATCCTCAAAGAAGTAATCAGAGTTTAATCTTGTCTGTTTCCAGCTCTTCATATCAGAACTGATTTGTGTCCACTGGGGAGGAGACACTGACCTTCTAGCTGTAATCCAACGACATGTAGCTGCTCTAAAGCAGAGAAAAGCTATTTTCCCCTCCCCTGATTTGTTGTGTAATAAATACAGTCCTTATAATTTGTTGCGTCTTATGTTCGATTTTGTGACAATCTGTGAAAAATAGCGTGGCTATTGATTTCTTTCAGAAATATTCCGTATCAATCAAACTCGTAAACCATTTTGCTTCTAGTACTGAAATGTGAGAGATAAATTATATTTTTCCATACAACTCTTTCTTTGTTTATTTAGGTGTATTTGGGCCAAAAGAAAAGCAGGAGAAGTAAGAAGAAGAAAGAAAAGAGAGACTTTCTCCCGTATACAACCGGTGTTTTTTTCCCCACTCTCATCCTTTTCCATTCTCTTTATTGTCCGTTTCTTTTGGCTACTTCACACAATAGACCCCAGGACATTTGGAAATGAGGAAGAGTAAATAAATAAATAAGCAGAAAAAAGCAATTTAAAACAGATCGTGGAGGCAAAAGATTTGCAAATGTTTCACAAATACATCCCTTATTTTAGAAAAGACCAGCCCAGAAATAAAGACTTAAAACTCTCTGGACAATTCCATACTGGTGCATACTTGTCACTTTCATACTCTGTAGGTGACTGGTTTCGCTTTAAAAAACAAAAACAGAATATAGAATTATTGAGTACTTTTTATCACACATTTTTTACCTCTTTAGTGAAGCTACTCAGCGTCTCAACGTTAGCACCTTAGCTGGGAGTTTGAAAAAGATCACAGACTAATCATGAACATTGTAAAGATACTCTGTTGAAATTAGTGCTTAACTGAGAAAATACAATAATGTTCCTACAGAATATTGCTTTGGACCCCAGTATTCTTATCTCAATATATTTCTCAATTGCAGATGAGTATCAGAGAAGCTTCAGTGGTGTCAGAATATAGTATTATCTGGTCTATTTCACCCAGGTCCACAGGTGTGCAAATATGTGTATGTGTGTGAAGAGAAGAGGACAATTATTTATTATTGTATTCATCTTTGTTGTTTTATAGGGAATTTTTCTTTTGCTATTTTGTTCCGTTTTTATTGTATGGCAAATATTTAATATTAGCCCTAGGCTCTATTGTTCAATCAAATCAAAATACTAACTACGTATCAGGATATGTCTGCCTCGAAAATGCTATAAGATGTGTACTCATTTGACTGTAACCCTTTGAGAGAAAAGACTATATCTTATTCAGCACTATTTCTAGTGATTAGCACAGTGACTGATACATAGAAAGTATTCAATATGTATTTATTAAATGTGTGGCCATGTAAATTCAATAGGGTTATAAGTAAGAGTCTACATACGCACTTGCGACCTATGGCTGAAGGAAGTTCATACTATGTTTTTAAAATTTTTGAACCAACTTCTAAAAATCAGGAGATTTTACATAAAAACTCAACTTTCCAATTTACTTATTACTTACTATTTCCGTTTATTTGTTTATTTATTTATTTATGTTTCTGTGTGTGTGTGTGTGTGTGTGTGTATGTGTGTGAGGAAGACCAGCACTGAGCTAACATCTGATGCCAATCCTCCTCTTTTTTGCTGAGCAAGATTGGCCCTGGGCTCACATCCATGCCCATCTTCCTCTACTTTATATGGGACGCTGCCACAGCATGGCTTGAGAAGCGCTGCCTCAGAGCACGCCCGGGATCCGAACCTGTGAACTCTGGGCCGCTGAAGCAGAGCACGCACACTTAACCGCTGTGCCACCCGGCCAGTCCCTATTTATTTATTTTTAATAGGAATATCTGGCAACACTGAGCCCTGCATTTCTACAGAGCACCAGTTGGCTGGAGCTGAGAAAGGGCCGCTCCCTTGGATGGGGTGGCACATTCTGCAGGTCACAACAGCTGCCCCCACTGTTACAACACACTCACACTGGGCTGATTGAGTCCCTAACTTATGTCCCTGACCACTAGAGGCATTTGAATTTGCAACCCCCTGTATAAATGCATTCAAAGGTACATGACAACTCAGTAGTTAACTGCCTCCACAAAGCAACATAGGCTAAACTGGTTACTAGCTGATTTGATAACATGGATTGGATTTCAAACATTGTAGACAAAAGAATAGACATGGAAAGACTTGGATAGAGTTAATTGTGACTCAAGTTGGCCCTTTACAGTGGGTAGAGTTGGAACAGAATTACATATGGAAGCATCTCCAGGCATGGGAAATGACATGAATAAAGGCATATAATTTGCACAAAGGCTATTTAATGAACTTTAGATTGGAGGTGCATATTCATTCACTTAGAGATGTCACAGAAGAAAAGGAAGAATACTTGCCTTCAGTCAGATTGGGAAAGTCCATAATTTTCCATCTTAGTAATGGGAATTTAACACCTCAAGTATTGGATGAGCTGTAAGAATTTAGGAATAGGAGAAGGCACTGAGAAAGAAAGATTTTTAAAATAAGTTGATGGTTAACAAATTCAGATATAGGTACAAATTACTCCTGCAGAGGTTGGCAATTGAAAGAAGAGGAATATGATGGATACTCATAGAATTAGGTTAAACAATTGAGCCATAATTTTGTTCTCCTTGTTAATTAATAATTAACATGGTAGGCATTTATGGATTCTTCTTATAAGTAGAGAAATATCCTAGAAATCCTAATAATGTGTTCTGAGAACAATATTAAGTTTTCAGTATAAATAACAACAAAAATAAAAGTAATGGATTTCTTTTCCTAAATACTTATAATCAGCATTTAGCGTTATTAAAATCTCGTGAGTTAGTGCTAACTTACAGATTTACTCTGCACCCATGGGGAGTATGAGATAGCCTACCATAACGTTAATGTGAGTTCTTTAACGTCTATGTAGGATAAAATGATTGATGCATTTGTCTCTACCTATTTGATTTTCTACATGAAAAAAAATGATGGCTCTCATTTTGATGGCACTCTCCCTTAAGTGCTGGTGCTGGATATGAATGAATTAATATTATGTCCATTGCTCACATTTATGATTATGCTGAACGAAAAGAGTATGTGGTCAGATAGCACTAAATGCAGTTTACCTTGGAGATATTACCAATAAGCAGGTCTACTTTTCTTCCTGAGAAAGTATCAATTTTAAGTAATAGTAAAGTTGTGTTTCAGTAAAACTTGTGGGGAAAAACACTTAGCAGTGCCTTGGTATCTTTATGGCAAACTACTCAATATGCTTTTCATTTAACGGCACATTATAACGGTCAATGGTTCACATCTTTCTGTTGGAGATCTGAACACAGTGTTCTGTGCTAAAGTAGAGTCTATAAGCTTCAAATCTCATATTCCTGAATCACGATGTTAATATCATACAGTGTTACTATCATTACCATACCTTCATCCTCCTCTCTTTCCAGATCCTTCCTCAGATTAATCTTTTAATCTTCTTTTCTTAATTTGCTTCCATCTGCAATTTTCTATAATTCCAAAATAAGCCTAAGTAGACAACTTTATTCAGAAGGGACTTAGGAAATTACTTTGGATAAAGTTGCTTAAAAGAAAAGAATGAAACAAATTAAATTAAGAAAATTATTCCCCCATACTGCTTATTTTAAAGCATTTTAACTATAAGAGAAAACAAGTGACTATAAATCAACATCTAATTTTAAGAGGAAATATTAAAATATTAAAACAGGAAATATTTATCACATTAAAATAATTAAAATCAATGTGGTTTAGACCTATCATTACATAATCTATTAATCTACTTTGAAGTAGCCGTTTTATAGCGTATGGCCTTTATAATATCCAGAAAATTTCTCTTACATAAAACCAGTTGAGAAGACTTGAAATGTGCACTTTTATTTAGTTAGTGGGAAAGAGAATTCGGGTTTCCTATATCAGAATTTATTTTGGAAAATATGCACCGATTGGAGATTTATCATGTAAAGGTATTTAACAAAGATTTCACATCAGCTACTCTGACAGAATAATAGAAGTCTATTAGAAGAATTATAAATTAATCATCTATGTTCAAAAGTTGTATCAAGTTTAAAATTTAATTCTTATCTCGACCAATAACCTGCCATGTTGAAAAGCAGGAAATTCTTCAACACTTCCCTTGTTCTGATTACTTTGTAACACGTATCAGATTAAATCCTTCCTCAAAAACTTGGAAAGGAAAGAAATAGTAACATGGTTACTTTTCACAAACATTAAAATAAGTTCAAAGGGCACTCTGATAAGGTACTGGATCCTACTTTAAAGCATTTCATAAAAAGTGGTCTTGAATTTGCTGGAATTAGCTTAAGGTAATGTCTATGAGGCAAAACCAATTTGATTTACTCTGTAAAAACCCATTCAAATTACCGGGAAACATTTGCTAAAGAAAACATCTTAAAGGTGTATATAAAAACAAATAATAAGTGGAAAATGGAAAAAATAAATATATAAGTCAATAAAATATTTCTGATCTTTTTATAAACCTTTAGAACAATTATGAGAATATTGTATAATACTGTTTTAATCGGTATCAGTCTATCCAAAATAATATGGAGAGTTTTAAAAGTATAATGATTATTCAGGTTTTCAAAATTACAGCTGTTTCTTTTTGCTCTCTTAAATTAATGTAGAAAGATAATCATTTTTATTTTCTATTTTTGGTTAGATGGCCTTTATTTCTTTTTATCATAATCCTCCCTTAAAACAAATGTCAAAGACTTTCAAGGAAAATATCTTCAAAAGAAAAATCTGGGGGTTGAACACCAGATTTCCATCCCTAGCTTTTCTCTAAACAATTTTCTAAACATTTATCAAATTTCTCATGGGTGCTCATAAGAAAAAAATAATATCATTTAGAGCAAAGGGGGAAGCATTTAGATGGGGTCGTTGATGTGTTTTCTTTCTACAAATGGAAAAGTGTAAAAGATAAAAGTTATCAGGTGGAAAGCATTGATAGGAAATGAAGTTTTTATTGGGAACTTCTCTCCACTTTTGAAAGAATTGCTGTGTCCCTGTTAGCAAATACATGGTATGGGGTGTGACGGAGTCAACAAAAATCAAAAACAAGATAAAGAAAGAGAAAACAAGGTAGACTTCTACAAAAAGAGAGAAAAAAATAAAGAGGAAGTTAAGAAAGACAAACGATAAAAAAAAAGAAAAAAGAAACAATACACTCTCCCCAAAATAGAATGAGCTACTATGAAACAGAAATTAGGTTACTTTCTAACATCTAAAATCTAGTATCTAAACTATCTGGTATCTAAAAAAGGGGGTGGCAGAGAATTAAAAAAAAAAAAAAGGAAAGAGATACTAAGAGCAAAAGAGAGAAGTAAGTAATATATGATCTGGCAAAAAAAAATTATGAGAGTATGCAATGTTTATAAGAGGGAGAATATGGGTTTTTAGGACAATGAGAGCAGGATTAATGAACAAAACTCACTGGAGATGTGGCAGAATGTTGCTGGGAAAATCCATGTAAGAGTGAAAATGGGCACAAAGGAGTAGATTAGACAAAGGCAGCCAAAACACAGTCCACAGGTCAAACCCTGCCAGTAAGCTAAGACTATATGG
Source organism: Ceratotherium simum simum (assembly GCF_057802395.1). Lineage (NCBI taxonomy): Eukaryota > Metazoa > Chordata > Mammalia > Perissodactyla > Rhinocerotidae > Ceratotherium > Ceratotherium simum. The sequence goes on from NC_141926.1 coordinate 15,693,408, forward strand.
CTTGTAAAAAAAAGCCCCCAAAATAACAAAAAATAAAAACAGGACAGGAGAATGTGCATGCGACAGAGATGTTATGGGACTTGCGTAGCTTAGTGTATTGACTTTCTGACTTCACAGAAAAATGTGGTCAGCTCTTGGACTAGCAGGGGACGGAAATGGTGTTAAAAGTGGACAAGAAACAAAGTAAGGTTTTCATGACATGATTGCAGTTTATGAGTAGTCGGATAATGATTACGTCTACTTTTCAAATGATGTTTTTGCCTTGTTGGAGAACATTACAGGGGCTCCGTTTTGCCTTTTTAAAAGAGAACAGAAAATGGCTAGTATATACTACAGATAGAAGAAGGCAAAGTTTTTGCTTGTGAATAAGACTGTGTTCGAAAACTTCCATTAGAGAAACACACATACTTAATGAACTGAACATTTCTGTAAATTCAGTAAATCCTAAGTAAATTACCACCCCCTCTCGATAATTCCCCGAGCATTAGTAAGGAGTTTCTTTGGTTAATATTCCTTCCTTTAGTTTTTAAATTTTAACTACAGAAATCTATTTTATAATCCATTTTACTGGAAAATCACAGAACACTACCATGTTATATAGAGCATTTAACTATTCTGAAGTATACAAATCTACATATCAAATCAACTCCCCAAACTCCCACATGGATAAGTCTATGATACAATCCCTAAAAGCAGAGAGCTAATTCTCTATGACCACATATCATTTCTTTTTACAAAGCTGGTTGTACCTGCTTTGTATAATCAATCACTTGTAAATTCTCTATATTTATCACGAATGGTTCGACTTTGAACATTAGCCTAAGAAGTTTGGATCAGGGCAGTGGTGTGCTTAAGTTTTAAAAAGCCCTGATTTATAATATTTCCTAGTTCAATGTTCCCCCCATGACTGATTTCAAGCTACCAACATGGCGGCACTGAACATGGACTTGAAAGGAGATGTGCACAATTGCTCTTGCGAGACAATAAGAACCAGCCCAGCACAGAGCTGGTTCAGAGTCTTAGTATTTTTTAAGCATTTATTTTAAAAATCTGATCCTGCTTCTAGAAGTAGTGGCCTGGTCTTGTTTTTGGAAGAACGTAGTGGTTTCTATGGAGTCTATTTGCCCCACCATGACACAGGCTTGAGGCTAACTACATCATATGGAGAAATCAGGTTAAAATGTGTAATAGTTTCCAAAAGAAATTTCAGTTTTCTGAGATACTAGATTGAGAGTTAAACTTCAAAGACAAATAGCAACCTCACCACTGGTGTTTCAAACCCTGACAAATGTGATCATTGCACCTCGTTATCAATTCTTGTAAAGCTTCTCTTTGATCTGAATGAATATGCTCATTATAAATATGGATTTTGTGTGTTTCATAAATATTCAATATTCAATTGAATATTTCACAATACTTAGACTCAATTTCACACGTAGCAGGGGAACAACTTCAGAGTGAGAAAAGGTTGCAATGAGTTTGTTATGTTTTCTTAAAATATAAGAATAGATTACAGGCTCTATTTTATAGAGGAATATGTTACCGAAATTTGAACAGTATAAATTGCCTGTGTTCAAATAAGAACAAAAAATGAATAGTAACAAAGATATTGATATACATGTCAGATAATGTTTTGGAAATCAAAATCACAGGAGAAAAATACATAAATCCTTACTGTCGACAGCTGAGCAGGTTGCTCTTTTAATTTTGGATACATAAGATTTCTTGTGCAGAAACCACATAACATCATGAAATTTCTATATTTAAATAAATCATAAATGAAAACAACTGAAGCATTGGATGACACATGTATAATAGTGATTTCAAATTATCTTAGTAAAAAATGAAATCTTTTATCAATATCACATTATAGTGCACATCATAAACTTTTACATCCAATGGGAGAAATTAAAGATATACATTATGTTTGGTGATGAAAAATATATTTGACAAAGAACTATTACAGTTATATGGAACAACAAAAGCACAGAGAAAACACTGTATATTGCTGATATCCGAACATCAGTTCTACTACTTAGGAGTACATAGCGTAATTCAAGTATATGGAGAAATAATACAATGGGGCAGCTGTCCACTGCAAGGGCCACCCATGTTCACCGCCATCTTGTGTGTCATAACTATGATGCTTTCAGGAGAGAGGAAACTTATGGCGATTGTCTGAACTACTAAAACATGTCAGGTCTGACTGATTCTTAGAACCAATGAAAAAATAAGTTGGGTCAACCAAAGGGGGCACCTCACGAAGTAGAGAACAATTAGACGAAGTGATTTTACTTGTTAATTTGCAAGTTCTCCCCATCATGCAAATATCTGCAGTGATAACAACTGCAGAATTACCATTAATTAATACTGATCCTAACGCTGGTGTTGATGACCTTGATGGTCTCTATTCATCATTATGCTTCTCCAAAGCTGTGGACTCTCCCAGGAGTCAAATTAGGAGATAAATTACAATTGTAAAACGGAGTAATACTCTAAAAATTGTTTTAAAAGCAAGTGGTTCAAACTCAAAAACTAGGTTGAACGGATTGTAGAGCCGTGTAATTAAATTCACAAGTGTCCAGGGCACCACATTCTGGAAAAGTATCAGAAAAAACAATACCTCAAAGAAACAATTCATTCTTTTTATCAGATTAAATATCTCAACTGAGAAAATGAGCAGTGATTTCAACAACGTTAAAATCATTATGAGCGAGAATGTTTCATCTTTCACATGACTTAGCTCTACTGAAAAGCATAAATGTTTGAAGCTTAGTATCTTAAGTCTTTTCCTTATTATTGAAAGTTTACCGTATTCTTATTAAAAGGAGCAAAAATGAACCAATGAATTTAACAGCTCACCAATTTAAAGGTTAATCTCATCCAATATCAGCTTCACAGAAACACCTAGAATAATGTTTGACCAAATATCTGGACACCTCATGGCCCAGTCAAGCTGACACATAAAATTAACCATCACAGGTATTTTTCTTTTTATATGTTGCTAGATTCAATCACTAAAATTTTGTTAAGAACTTTTATGTATATGTTCTGTTTTGGTCAGAATTGTTTTTGTTTGTTTCTGGTAACAGGTTAATACTGGCCTCATAAAATGAGTTGAGAATTATTCCCTCCTCTTATGTGTGGAATCAGTATTATTTGTGACTTACCTGTTAGGTAGAATTCACCAGTGAATCCAGCTGTGTCTGCACTTTTCTTTGAAAGTTTTTAACTATGAATTTAGTGTCTTTAATTCCTTTAAAGCCATTCAATTTATCTGTTTTGCATGTGCTTTGCTTGTGTATTTCAAAGAATTTGTCCATTTTATCTAAGTTGTTGAATTTATTGGCAGAAAGTCTGTATTAGTCCTGGACCTTCTGGAAGCAGACACCAAGACAGGATGAAACATGTAAGGCAGTATTAGGAGAAACGCCTGTGAAAGAAAATGTAGAAGGAACTGGAAGGGCTTGGTAGCTTCTACTTCCTGCTTCTTACAGTTCAGCTGTTATGTGAAAAGTGACTATCATGAAACAGTCATATTGTGAGAAGCAATGGAGCTGCCATCATATCTGGTCACCACGGCTACCAATCAGAAAAAAGACCTGGACACAAAACATAGGAGTAAAAGGACAAGCACTTTTGTGTCTGTCTGTCACCACATCTAACCATGGCGACCTTCAGAAAGTAACGGCTGTGGGTTTATTTTTGCTCCTCAAATTTTGCACAAATTTCTCTTTCCGCCTACTCTAATGTGGAACCATAGATGGAAGGGGCTACTGGGAAACATTGTTCCCAAAGTTAACAGGTGAATAACGGTAAGATTCAGCACACGTATAAGTTTTAGAATCATCAAGTTCCATGAAAAACCTGGTTGGGATTTTGGTTGGAATTACATTAAATCTAAAGATATGTTTGGGGAGACTTGCCATTTTTATTATTTTAAATCTTCTTGTCCATGAACATGGTAATATGCTTTCCTTTGTACCAGTCCATACTCATTATGGCAATTATATCTAAGGATTCTAATGTTTCTTCATTTCAAAAATAAGAAACAAAACTGTTCTTTTTATTTATTTATTTTTTTTCAAGTCTAGCCTCCTGACCGTTCCCTCCATTCACTTTTTCTGGAATTTCTCTTGGTGCATCTTGGAAACTCTAAGTTTATTCTCTATATTTTTTCAATTGTTCAATAAGTCTTTCTTATCTCATTGACAATTTGAAATTGATTCTTTTTAATGTTGATATATATTTGTTGCATTCATATTTATTTTTTCATCATATTTTTTGTTCACTTAGAATGCACATTTTTCCCTCATTGAGTATCCTAAATGTACTTACTTGAAAGTCTATGTCAAATTGTTCCCAAAAAATCAATTTCATCTCTAGTGAATTCATGGTTTGATTCTTCTTTTTGTTAGCTGCCATTTTTAGCGATAGATTTTCTTTGGCTTTCAAGATTACTTTGAGCCAGAGATTTTAGGTAGGCTTTGTCTCCCTTTTCTTTGGGCTCTCCTTGACCTCCTGTTTTGCCTCCAGCTCCATCGTGACATTCATGATATAATAAATTAAGTCAATTCATTGTTGGAAGTCTCTTTTTTTGTCCTCCCACTTCCCTAACCCCAAAGCATCCTATAAACTCTGTGTCCAGCCAACAGATGCCTCCATTTTCTTTCAGCCTCCTCTCAGGGGTAGAAGAGCACTTTCTAGAGCCTGTCTTCTGGCAGTGGTCTTGTCTCTTGTCCCTGTCTTCCACAGACTTCATAAGGAATGGGAACTACAGAAGCTTTGTTCTCAGCCACTACTATCTGCTTCTGATCTTGGAGCACAGCAAGCCTATAGATACAACCCAAGCTCCTATTTCTGGGCATCTTATTGAAGATCTCAAAATGTTTCCTTCCTTTAAATATCCAATGTTTTCACTTTTTCTGCTATATTGTTTCTTAGGCTTCAACTTAGAGTTGCAAATATTTTGCTTCAAATTTTTTACATGTTCATTAATTGTCTATACCAATGTTTGCCAATAAGCAGAATACGTGGTCTCCACTGACTCTACTCTCTGTATTTAAATGTGAATCTGTATTCATACCTCCACTGTCTACTAAGCTTTTATCTAATATGAATTCATTTGGCTGAAATGGTCTGTAATATAAGTATTTGCAAAACTACAATCTTCAGAATGCATTGTTGACGTCACTTTTTCTATCTGACTCTCACCAACAAGACTTTACTTTTCAGAATGATACCTTCTACTTCCTTGTAGTCAACCTTTCCCTCCTAACATCTAACCCTTATTTCTGGCACAGATGATTGCTGGAACATGCTGTTTCTACGTATGAAGAAAGGTGCTATGGTGAGAGGATAGGAGAAATACTCTGGTTTACTCACAACACAGCAGCTATGTAGTTGTGGTATACTGTCCAATTTCTAATCTAAAGGAGAGATCAGGGGGAGATTAGAATGGGTATGGTTCACATTGGTTAGAGATTAGAATGGGTATGATTCTCATGTTTTACACTCACTCCCATTACTCTTAGTTAATTGAGTGATCCATTACCCTTGAGTTAATTGAAATTCCTCCAAAATTCTGGCAATAGGTTAATTAACAATCCCAGTTTGTGGCATTGCTTGGCAAGTGAAGAGTGTTCTTCATGGTTATCTTAAGAATAATTTGGGATAGAATATGCCGTCACTACTAGTCATTTTAAAATGAAAGACCCCACGTATCTAAAGTAGTGATGGACAAGGCCTGATGCACAGTGATTCATGGAGTGGACAAGGTATTCTGAGGAGGGCCTGTGTATAAAGCACTATGGGAACGGTAAACCAATTGCCTTGATGAGAAGGGAGGCTTCACTGAGCACTGCTACATGCATTCTTGTTTTTCTGCTTCTCTGAGAATTTTTGATTCTTTTCTTCCCTAATTGAATTTCTATTTACTTCAACCGGTTCTTCTGACATCTTGTTACATGGATACTGGAAAAAAATTACAACCATGCTACAAGAATTTCAGCTTTGTATATTTTTTATGCATTGGTCTTTCATAACTGCTCAATTTTTCTCATTAATTTAATCGATATGCTTTATGTTACCTTAATGAAAGCCTGGGATGAATTGATGATGTCTATAAGACAATGTAGCTCAGTAAGTGTACATTTTGAGCTTATTTGTTGCTTTCCTTCTCTCTGACCTTCCAATTAAACTTGAAACTTTGTATTCTGCCCTAGAATTCAACTGCCTCCCTTAATATATATTTTTTTAATTTTATCTCCACTCCTGACATAAGTGCAAAGCAAGCAATTCGCCATATTTCATAGAGAGTTATAACTTGAAGCCCTCCAAGTACTGTCTTTATTCTGGCATTGGCTCAGACAAGGGTCTATGGGGGCTGAAGCATCAAATGCTTTCTGTGGATCTGCTTTTATGTCATTTAAGAAAGTGGCTTCCAATTTTTTTTTAACTTAATTTCTTTCATTATCTTTGGCCCGTGTGAAGTTTTGTTCATTTAAAGTTTGTAAAGGAGAATTCAGCATTAGCATTAATGGTGATGACATAATCATAACGCAGTCTAGCCAAGGTTGTAATTTAGCTAGCAAATTGAAACTGTAAGGTAGGCAGAGAGGAGACATACCAAGCTTTCTGGCTATATTCTTTCTTTGCACTTTTACTGCTTTTTAGAAAATCTTTCTAAGTCCCCTCAAGCCCTACTGCCTAGGACAATATCTTACATAGAGCCAGGAAAGTTGTTTTTTAGTGATACTAGCTTTTTCTTTTAATTGAAGTAATTAAAAAGAGATTTTTCCTTGAAATATTTTCCATATGTTTGAATTCAGGGGAAACTTAAACAGTTTAAGGTGTGATGTGCATATAGTGAGTAAAAATAGATACAGTTGGTGTGTAGGAGAGGGCAAGTTCCCACTCAGAGAGGAAGAGTGTAGAATATAGGAGTGGGAATAAAATATTGAAGTGTCTTTTTCATGTCCATATAATGAGGTACCTCGAGTGCTGATTGGACAAATGTAGTACTCACTAACCCCAAGTAAGTGGATATGAATCTTTTATTATTTCTCATTTTAGTTCCTGTGATTTCCCAACTCTGCCAATAATTAGCACTTTAAGTTCATTTTGAGTTTCAAACTTACATATGCTTCAGTGACTTGCATTCCTTCCTGTGAATGCTTTTGAGGAACAGCTGATTGTGGAGATAGAGAGATGCCTCTTCTCTTGTTCTCACTGCTTAAAATTCCCTTGGCCCACACTATCTACTCCCTGCCTTTCCTCCAGGCAGGAACCATTTGCGTCTAGAGACCCTAGCCCTGCCCCTTTGCTCCAGGTGATGGAGGGAATGGTGGGGTGGCTCAGAGGGCGGGGCCTCTCCCACCCTCCTCAGGTCCCTTTTCCCCACTTATTCGCCCCCCTCCCAAAGCTTCAGAGGCAGCGCCACTTACCCTGATTGGATTTCTGTGTCCCATCCACCTTCCCTCAGCTCTCTGGAATTCTTATTTTAAAATCATCGAACACATAGAGAAGACATCTAGAATCTAGTTTTTCTACTAAAATATAAATAAAATGTATTCAATATCCATTATCTATCATTATAACCTGCACTGCCTCAGTCTTTTCTAAAGGCTATAGAAAGCCTTTTAGAAGTGAGCCTTTTACAAGCCTTATAGTGAGGAAGGAGAGAGCGGAAGAAAAAGAGGGTCAGAGAAACAGAAGGAGAAAATCTTTTTTTCCTATTTATCTTTTCATGGTAGTAGTAGCAGTTAAAACCCTTATAAATCCTCAAGTGACCTATTGCACTTGCTTCAGTGTCTAGAATGTAGAGAAATCTGTGAGACTGTCTGTACTATAATAAGCCAAGCAAAAAGGAATTGATAGGTGACTGGGTCTGGCATTGGAGGCCTTTAGAAGCTAAAAGAAGGGAAGGAGAGCGAGAGATAGAGAGAGTGGACAACAGAAGGAAAAGAATCTCTAATTTATTCAAGCAAAGGACCAGATTCCCCAATGCTTCGGAACCCACCTCAGTCTCGCTGAGACCAGAGTTGCCAGAAAAAATACAGAAGACTCAGTTAAATTTGAATTTTATGTAAAGAGCAATTTTTTTCCTAAGTGTGTCTCGAATATTTCTTGGAATAGTACACCAAAAAATTCTCTGTGGTTTTTCTGAAATTCAATTTAACTGAGCATCCTACCTTTTTGCTGTTGTTTTGTTCTTTTTGGTGAGGAAGCTTCACCTCAAGCTAACATCTGCTGCCAGTCTTCCTCTTTTTTTTTTTTTTTTTTTTGCTTGAGGAAGATTAGCCCTGAGCTAACATCTGTACCAATCTTCCTCTACTTTGTATGTGGGCTGCCACCACAGCATGGCTGAGAAGTGGTGTAGGTCCGCGCCCTGGATGCGAACCCACAAACCCGGCCACTGAAGCAGAATGTGCCACACCCAATGACTACGCCACGGGGCTGGCCCCAAGCATCTTACTTTTTATTTGCTAAATCTGTCACCTCTAAGATTCTACTTTTGTTGGAGTTACTGCCTTAGCTAAGTCTAATAGATAGGGCTTATAGTATTTTGAGGTGGTTTTGTATCTTGGGTTCTGTCCTTCCAGTTAATGTCTTGCTGAAAGGCTTATAAGGACACAGAGTGGTATAATATTGCATATATACTATAGTCTTTAATGGTTTTTGTTTCCTGTACATGTGTTTTTTCTACTTCCTTGTCCTTTCCTCTATTTAAAATATCTTATCCCAGGTTATAAAGAAGGTACAGGAGATTGAAGTAGTCAAAACCTTAGCTTCTGAAACCCTGATGGACTCAAGGATTAAACAATTCTTTTGAAAGAATACAAATACAAAAAAAGATGTTTCCTGACTTGAGTGGCTGGAGAAAAGGGTCACGGGGAAAGAAGACACTTTTATGCTGGTGGCTCTGGGAGGTGTTGAAACACCTGTCCACACCATATCAGCAAATAGCAGATATGAACCTCAAGATATAAAGGGATGCAAAGGTGTGACTTTTTGGTATAACTCAACTTAATTTTATTTGGAGTTTCCATTCCACTGGATTGGTTAAAATATAACTTCATCTAATTCAGGATAATTAATATTCACTCATTTCAGGATACTGGATTTAACCTATGTTTAGGGGTCATATATAGTGTATCAGCTCTGTAGTGGCAGAATGAATGGAAACTAATCTCGTTATCTTTATTTATTGCTGTTGGCCTCTACAGAGACACTCTAGGTCCACATGGATCCCTGCTATGCCCATCTCCCTCTGACCACAAGGCTGCCCGTTCTTGGCACCTGTTTGCAGACTCTGAGACCTCCTGGGAGAATGCCCTTTTCTCTTCAATGCTATGCTGAAGTGGTTAGGGATTCTGAGGCTGGATTGAACCCCTTAACTCCGATATTGGCCAGGCATTTCTGGTCTATTCTCCAGAACCACACTGGGGCAGGGTTCTCTGTGAAGTTTGCTGCCTTCCCAGGTTCCACCCCGAGAAGCAAGGCAGGGGTATTTTCTGTCCTTATCCGAGGGTTCCACAACGTGTGCCAGGTTCTGCCTTATATGGGGTGGATCAGGTGCAACATACCTTCTCAGGGACCCATCATCATTTAGCACTCTTAATTCCAGGATTGATTTTAGGTCCCAGGCAACATTTGGCGATGTCTGGAGATATTTTTGGTTGTCAAAACTGGACAAATGTTATTAGTTTCTAGTGCATAGATGCCAGGGATGCTCCTAAACATCCTGTGATACACAGAACAGCCCCCCACGACACAGAGTTATCCATTCCAAAATTTCATTGGTGCTGAGGCTGGAAAAACTCCCCTTTAAAACTGTGTGAAATGATCACATAATGTTGATAAATTTCTTTATGACTCCTGTAATACACCACTCGTTGAAGTTTACAATTGCAAACCTTGAGTGTGAGACACGATGCTATGGACCAGATATGTGATACTCTACCCACTCGGAACAGAAAGGAAATAAATCCTTCTTCAAAGCATTTTGTAAGTGTCATTTTGGTTGCAACCAAAGTTCACAAGTGCTCCACAGGCTAACACTGTTATTTTATAATGTAAAGAGGTTATTGTTGAAATGAAAGTAAGAAAATATGACAGGCAGAAAAAACTAATTTTAATGGATGTGAGTTCACTGATGTTTGCTTTTAATGTATGGCATTGATTAGGAGATTTCTACTAACATCTCAGTAATGATAGCATTAGGTGCCTCCACCTCCTTACTTTAAATTAAAGTAATTGAAGTGGTGGAAGGACTCTGATGCTACGCTTCAGTGATAACCAGTCGTCTCACAGACCTTTCCCTTAAATGTAATATAAATCCTTCAGCCTTTAAGAAATTAAAGTGCCGGAAAAATGAAAAGAAACCTTACCTTGAAGAAATCCTAATGAGAATTTCCTGACGATGAGATCTGTTACCAACATACGTGTCCTCATAATAAAAATAAATTTTCCTGGCACATTCAAGATTTTATTACTTTGCTGAATAACATTTAAATATTTTAGACTTTGTCAAGTTCCCTTCATAGCCATTTACACTGTTAAGAGCTGCTGTTCATATTAGGGAGAGTAATAAAAATGCATCGTTCCTATGAAATCATTTAAATTTTTTCACGTCTATAAATCAATGATAAACATTTACTTCTTTTAAAAGTCCCTTGGGAAGAAATATATATTTTTGTCTCAAAATTGCATTAATGCAATTTATCGGACTCAGTTGTAAGCTTCTGAGTTTTGGCTCTTTGGGCAAAACATTTAGCTTCACTGTGCCTCAGTTTCCTTATTGGCTAAATAAAAGTAATGGCAATTGACTATTTCCCTGGGATATTTGAAAAGCACTAAACATTTTAAAGGGATTTAACAGCACAGATTGTCATATAGCTTATTATTTAGCAACATGAGAGCTAAGATGTAAATTAGAATTGTGTGAGCATTGAGTTAACTCAACATAAATTCCTGATTGTGAGGTGCAAAGAAAAGATGCATTAACTTCAGTGGCGTTGCCAAGGGCTAGCTTGGATGGCAACACGGAAGCAGCAGTTCAACACAGCCTGCCCAGCTAAAGCACATGTTCTAAATGAATACTTGTGCTTGATCTATAAATTTGGCTTCCAGGTAAAACCTCTAAGGTGCACTACTACAGCTACCAAAGGCAACCCCAAATTAACGTAAACTCTAAGTAAAAATTGTATGCAATTTCAAAGTAATGTTTTTATTAGTCGCTTCTCAAACCAGATTGTCATATGTAAGCTTTCCATACATAGAAATTCTAGAACCTCTACTGATCCTCTAGTGACTCAATTATCTTATCTATTGAAGGGATACAAAGCAGTTGTGTGGTCTTTGCAAACTGGCTGGTTGGCCAAGCTATTTCAAGCCCCCTGACTAGTACATGTCACTTACCCCCAGGACAGTGGAATGGCATACAGCATCACCTTCATGCCTCTGTTGGAGTAAGAGGGAGGAAGGATATGCAAATTATCCAACTATGCTCTACCCTTGCACTCTGCGTCATCACCTTTGCTAATGAGGGCTTAAGGCAGCTTGATCCTTGTCATTCCCCCATTCTAGCCTACTCCATCCCAAGAAGAGCAGTAAGAGAGAGGCAAGTTCATTACAGAGTTTTCATAGCTGCCTCTTCTTTTGAGAGAAAACGATTTTGTTATTTACTGAGGTCAAAGGAGTTACAGAAATTCACAGTGAGAGAACTAATCATTTTTGTTTTTACTTGGCTGAAGGACAAAGCTTATGACTGTTGTTTAAATTCTGTTGTATGCAATATACACAGCAATCTGTTTGCTACAAAAATGTTCATTCTTCAGTTGATGGTCCATATGGTTACAGACCCCAATAAAAATAGGGGGCTAAACTGGGAATCATGTACTTTATCTTAATATGCATTATGCTGCTCGTTAGATATTCCTATGGGTTGCCTAAAACTATAAACACCCTTACAGATAAAATGATTCCAATGCTGATAAAGCCATTCACCCCAGGTTCAATGTGAAACACTGTACTGCATGTGGGAAAAATCCCAAAAACTAGGGAAAGAAAAGGAGCTTTATAATAAAAATACTGTTTTCGAGGCCAGAATAGTCACATTAATTATGCAACCAGTGCTACTTTGCTTAAATTACCTCAGCCTCTGCATTTGAAGAGCCTTATTAAATAGTTATGTCCCTGTACATTTAAAGAAAGAGAGTTTTATTCGTTTGATTAAACTATTTTTATTAGGTAGGATTGCACTATAATAATCTTCTATGTATTTCACTTCTCCTCTCACCTCTCTTCTCCTTCTCCACCCCCCCAGCAAGGTACACACAAAGAAAACAAATATTACCTCAACCACACACTCTTACCAAGCAAAGTAAATACGCAAAATTTCTAGAAGGTTAAAAAAAAAAAGTAGAGAAGGGAATCAATATAAAATTGACAACTGCTCCCTGACAAAAGTTCCTCACAAGCACTTCAGCCTTCCTGTATCTGTTTAAAGCAATTCCGAATAACATCCAAATACTTTCCCCTTGCAGGATGAATTAATTTTAGCTGACAAAGTAAAAGTCTCCACTCATCTCCAATTCTCATCAAGTAAGCCAGATACTCCTTTCAGAGGAAGAAACTGAAGTTACTGTTCATTCTCATTTGCTCTTTTGGTGGCGTTAAGAAAACTAATTAGCTGCCTGCCTTGGAACACGTTCTTTCCGTGAGAGAAGCGGCTTCATGTCCCTATAAAGACAGTCATTCTAAAGCACATTACTTGTATCAAAAGCAAAGAAAGTTAGAGCCATATGCAAAACTCAGCTAACATTTGGCATTTTAGGAACCACTTTTTTTGGTGGGTGTTTGGAAGCCTATTTGTTACAATGTCACCAATTCCTTTGATGAGCTTCTCAAGATGTGAGTGTGAAATGTTCCCTGGCCTTTGGAGCAGAAAGGAACTAATTAAAATGGGAGAGGAAGATGGCAGATCCTCCTTGGACCTTCCTTGGTATGTTCCGACAAAACAGACCAGGTTATGTTAAAATTTGATGCTTCCTACAAAGAGACCAACTGCCTCATCTTTACTATTCCATACTAGAATACATCAGCATGAGGCTAATGAAACTCCAAGCAATGTGGCCTGTTTCGATTGAACATTTGATTAATCATAGGATCATTTCAAAAATAATATTAGCCTTGGGAACAAATATTAAGGCATCATGTAAGAGGTGATAAAATGAGTTCTGGGTATTTATCTCTAGTGATTAAAGAAATGTCCTGAATCAATTCAACACTGTCCTTTTGATAAGCTACTCACAAGACAAAGGAGTAATTTCATTTTTAAAAAAGAAAATCATAAATGAGTAAGAGTCACATGTTAGCTTCATGTTCCACTGGAGACTGACAGAGATGTAGACAAGGCCAACATTGCAGAATATAAAAATAGTTAATATTCCAGTATGAAATATATGAGATAATTGTTTTTCAGCAAAATGCTTTTCAAGTTGTTTGGAATTCTTAAAATGCTAATTTTAAAATTAATTTATTTAGCATTTTTTGAGTATATGCATGCATACTAATTTGACATAGGATGAAGGCTAAAAGCGTGGATGTCATCAGAGATGCAGTGGACTGAGCTGCTGGTTCAGAAGAAAAACTGTGACAGAAAATGAAGTTAAAAAACTTGACTATTCTAGAATCTTTTCTGTAAAAATTGTCCAAAAAATCCATTATTAAGAAATGTGCTTTTGATTATATAACCCACTTCCATGTCTTTTGTCCTGTTTTTAGTGTAATACATGGGAGAGAGAGGCTTTGGTGGAATTACTCCATCTTAGCCAATACCTTAAGCCTCAATCCATTTTTAAAAAGACATGGGAAATTTCAGAAATGTTTGGGAGCACACAAATCTCACGGGATTGAAAAATAGATACAGTTTTCTGTTCTAATCATGTGGTACAGAACCCTGGGATATTAACCAATTATGGTTTAAACCATTGAGACAATCCAAAGCTTCTTTTTATTTTTCAAGGGAAAAAAATGGTTCATTACCTAATCACTTTTTCCATCTGCGTTTGCTCACATGTGATTTAAAGGGTGATGGCCTTCTGTTTGTGTGAAAATACAAGTTCAGTTTTCAAAGTTCACGGGGAATGCAACTTTGCTTCCCATATGTCTTGTATTTAAAGTGCACGGGGGCTGGCCCGTGGCTTAGCGGTTAGGTGCGTGCGCTCTGCTGCTGGCGGCCCAGGTTCTGATCCCAGGCGCGCACCGACGTACCGCTTCTCTGGCCTCATGGCCACATCGCACATAGAGCAACTAGAAGGATCTGCAACTATGACATACAATTATCTACTGGGGCTTTGGGGAAAGAAAAAAAAAAAAAGGAGGAGGATTGGCAATAGATGTTACCTCAGAGCCGGTCTTCCTCAGCGAAAAGAGGAAGATTAGCACGGATGTTAGCTCAGGGCTGATCTTCCTCAAAAAAAAAAAATAAAAAATAAAGTGCATGGCTTTCTTTTCAGTCAACAATTTAGAATATCTGTACTGAAAACTCATCTCAGAATATTCAATTATTAATTCATTGTGATCTATATTTTCTCAAAGGTTCATTTAAGAAATGAGATATTCAAGAGTTTGTCAATGGCCGTATTAACTATGCATTCTCCTAGAACCTATAAACTCAATTAATGAATTAAAGTAGATAAATAGAACTCAAAGTGTTCCTGAGCCCTATTGTCTCAACTGCTGCAAAAATGCTTTGTACTTTATGTAAAGATGTTAGGTACATGCATTATTTATTTGAACAGCATTTGTGTCTTTGCAAAAACCGGAATTGAAAACATTAGCTGTTGTGTTATCAAAGGTCTCTTAGATAACCACCGACCTCTTTACCTTGGTTAGTTTCTTGGAAAAAAACTATATCTCTGTAAATGAATTTCCATGATTTCTGTTGTTAGACAAAGAAAACAATGTCAACCAATGTGTTCTCTTTTACCCTGGCTTCCAAAAGAATTATAAGCAAATTTAGTGCCCAACTGTGGTAATCTGCTCACGCCAAGCACGCGTTCACATCTATCCCTGTTTCTTATTTTTTTTTTTTTTTTGTGAGGAAGATTAGCACTGAGCTAACATCTGTTGCCAATCTTCCTCTTTTTTTTTCTAAGGAAGATTTGCCCTGGGCTAACATCAGTGCCCATCTTCCTCTACTTTATATGCAGGACGCCGCCACAGCATGGCTTGATGAGCAGTATGTAGGTCCACGCCCTGGATCCGAACTTGTGAACTCCAGGCTGTTGAAGTGGAGCATGTGAACCTGGCCACTACACCACCTGGCTGGCCCCAATCCCTGTTCCTTTTAACATGACCTCTACCCTGCTTTTGTTTTTGAAATCAATTTGTCAAGGAATAATTTAAATACAATAAAATGTACTCATTTCAAATGTACATTTTGACATTTTCTGGCAAATATTTGCAACCACATTATCACAACCAAGACATAGAAGATCTACATTGCCTCAAAAATTTGCTTTGTGCACCTTTATTTTCAAATGTTCTACCCAAGTGGCAAACATTAGTCTGTTTCCTGTCACTATAATTTACTTTTGCCCATTCTAGAATTTCATATACGTGGAACTACGCAGTATGTTTCTTTGTGTGTGGCTTTTTTTGCTTAGAATTATGTTTTTAAAATTTCATCCATATTACTTTCCTATTTTTCAAATGAAATGTCTGTGGTTATTCTTAAATGTATTCCCCTCTAGGTCATGAGTCCTTTTTCTTTGGCTGGCTTTTATAATTTTTTCTTTATTACTGGTTTTCAGGAATTTGATATGATATGCTTTGGTGTGGTTTTCTTTGTCTTTATCCTGCTTGGGTTCATTGATCTTGGTTCTGTGAGTTCATAGTTAAAAAAAAAAGGAAACTTATGGAATTATTTCTTTAACTATTTTGTTTAACTGTATACCATGGGACTCCTATTTTCTGTATGTTATTATCCCACAGGTTGCATTACCAAAGCTCCATTGAACTTTTTTAAGTCTTTTTTTCTCTCTGTACTTCAGTTTTCCCAGTTTTTATTGCTAAGGTCGACATTCACTGACTTTTCTTTTACACTCTCTAATCTGCTGTTAATGCCATCCAGAAAAATTTTAATTTCTGATATTGCAACTTTCTCCTCTAGAAATTTCATTTGATCCTTCTCCTCACTTTTTAAACAATTCTACTTTGCTCTTCATTGTGTTCATGTCTTTCTTTAAATTATTTGGGCAGTTTGCCTGTTCTTACCTTATCATTTG
This sequence comes from Ceratotherium simum simum, assembly GCF_057802395.1. Taxonomy (NCBI): domain Eukaryota; kingdom Metazoa; phylum Chordata; class Mammalia; order Perissodactyla; family Rhinocerotidae; genus Ceratotherium; species Ceratotherium simum. The sequence continues at coordinate 15,709,703 of NC_141926.1, forward strand.
TCATCTCTCATAGTCTCATCATCTCTGTCATTTCTAGTAGTGTTTCAATTGACTGATTTTTCTCTTGGTTATGAGGTACATTTTTCTGTTTGTTGATATATCTGGTAATTTTTATTCAATTCTGAACATTATATATATTAAGTTGTTGAGTGTCTGGATTTTGTTTTCTTCTTTCAAAGAGTGTTGAATTTTGTTTTGGCTCAGTTAAATTACTTGAAGTTCATCTTGATCATTTTAAAACTTGTTTTTAAGCTTTGTTAGGGTGGAGTTAACATACTCTTTTCTCTAGGGCTAGATGTTACTACCAAAGTGGTGTGTTGGACCTCTACTAAATAACCTTGGTGTGCACCAAGGTCACCCCACTCTGGCTCATCAGAACTCACACATCACTCAGTCCTGTGTAAACTCTGGGATTTATTCCACTTACAGTCCTTGGTAGTTTTTTGTCTGGTCTCATGAAGTTTCACTCTACACATATATGAATTAATATTCAGTGACAGACTCAAAGAGATCCTTATGCAGATTTCTGGAGTGCTATTTCTATGTAGCTTCCTCATCTCTGCTACTCTGCCTGACAAATCCCAGCAGCATCAGCCTTGTACACACTAATATCTGTCTTCTTGTCTCAGACTCCGTGTTTTGTTTGAGTTTTCCTCTTTTCTCTGTGAACCAAACATGCTTCCAGGCAGAAAGTCAGGGTGATTGTAGGGCTCACCTAATTCATTACTCTTTCCTCAGGGACCACATTCCTGTGCTGCCTGTTGACGAGTACCTGAAAACAATTGTTTCATATATTTTGTCCAGTTTTCTAGTTGTTTTTCAGCAGGAGGGCAAGTCAACTATCAGTCACTCTGTCACGGCAGAAGTGGAAGTCAGCAGTCTGATTTATTATTGAAACTTCTGTGTACTATGTATAATAACATAAGCTGTAACATATCCTTTTGCAATACAAGTGTATACAGTCTATATAAATCCATAAAAAATATTCTGAGGAAATGGAAAAACATATTTTTTGACCCAGATAAGTAAGAACTAACAAGTCTTTTAATTATTCCTGGACTTTCATAAGTTACTTGGTGACTACTTGTGTTTTAATTCCCTGAAGACTCCAATGGCTGGACATAGAAGGAGATTTAAGTTTGACAAAAAGACAATTTCTTATCTTTCAGATGAGAAGATATTAAAGATGTCTTCCCTGCACACTTTGGAGTCTGTTTCCCTTGGAGCTCTTAAGAAGGAAATAGACTTTAAATGCTTTAGACAGACATTTACCCAAAAACGAGAGGTGTTTTCAGGTGTTTTGATTCTTTACTTGTAAAAAATTCAACAAAGTTTGAACTTTATTTGTGATTTTATTGCCACAAAAATAGTAAAACATTATTATTATGAAACTTAATAAGGAAAAGCATCTTTTAAAATAAAAGCCACAAACAGTATTTTAATTATGTAGGTTTAAGATAATTAGAATTTGTTTTTGTAAAGCAATTTTATTGTCTATGCCTGAGGACTCACGACCTTTGTCATATCTCTAGATAAGGCAGGTATGGCCTAAAGGCAGCAGGACTAAGAAAACTGAGAGAGGCCTAAATCCGTAAGCAGGTGTTGCTGCTGAATAAAACGTACGAGTCATTTCTACAAATACAATCTGAAGTGCTATGGTCTAAAAAGCACCATAAATAGGCACACATTTTGTTTTTTAATGCATTTATTGACCACATTATTTCAGCTACATGCAGCGTCCGACACAAATAATCTATAGTTAGCATCACCCAGTCTGGCAGAACAACTCTGGCTCATCATAGTCAAGAGGGAGGTGGGTTTGGTGATGTCTTCCATGGAATTTCCACAAGAAATTTCATTTTTACAGATATTTTACATGACATTCAAGATGCCTACTCAAATCTCTAATATCCTTGGTAAAGATCCAGTTGCACATATGTCATTGGGAATCCTGTGGTGTTGGCACCACCGGCTTCTTTTTGTCATTCGGAAATCCGCTTAACTCTGACTTCTCTAGAAAGAGCTTTTTCAAACTGCCAAATTAAAATAGTCATTCTCTCTAACAGCTCTTCATTCTCTCTACGTGGAACTAGTCAATAACCAATATTTTTCTTGTTTGTTTACTTAGTTGTTTACTTATGTATAGTCATCAGTCCTCAGTCTCCACCTCATACTCAAATGAAATATTAAATTCTTGAAGGCAGGATCCCGTTCTGTCATTCACTTATAAATCCCTGGCATCTAGAACAGTCTCTGATAAGAAGAAAGTACTCAATGACTATTTGTTAAATTGTGAAATGGATAAAACGTGGTTATCAAGGAGTTAGAGAAAGTGAGTTCCATCTCATAGATAATGCATCAAGAGGCCCTGAATGATGGCAGTCATGGTTATTTTTCTTTTGTATAATCCTGGATACATTTCTGTTACTTTTTCAGTTGCCTGTCTATGATTGCACATGAAAATTAATCATAACAATCAACTAGAGTTGTTCTCATAAGTTGATATAATATCTAACTTTATCGTTTGGCTAATTAGGATGATTGGGGTGAGGAAGACTGAGTTGTGGGTCTTAAAAATAAGTCTATTTGGACAATCAGGGAACAGCACTTAGGTGATATGGGTTCAGAAAACAAATTGTAGTACCACAAAGCATGTGCTCTTATGTTGTTCTTATACAAAGTAATGAGCAAATGGAGAACACCGAGAGCGTTACATCAAAATATCCTGAGAGGCAGGGGGTGAGGAAACATCAAGGACGTCTCTCTGTAGGCCACCTGGTCCTCTGCAGAAGGTCAAGACAAGGACAACACAAGACAAGGTCTTGGAGGAGGATGAAGGAACAAGATAGGATCACGTTTCTCAGAGCTGAGACAACTAAGTTGTCTAGCCCTTAGCATCCAACTCGCTCAAAGTTGAGCTAGGACTAACGTGAGATGTTTTAAGAACAGGCTCTGGAATCAAATAATGGCTTGTACTCTTACTAGCAAGATAATTTTGAGCCACGAGTTTAGTTTTCCAAACCTTAGTTTCCTCATTCCTAAAACACAGTAACATCTACTTCATAAGATTGTTGGGACAATTAAGGATAATCTATATAAAGGACTCTGCCCAGAGCCTGTTGCTTGATAACTACTACATGAAGTGTTACTTTTATGATTATTAGCCCTCTTTCAGGCCATAGTCAGCCTCAAGGATTGAATCAGGCCTGGGGCAGACCATTTGTGTCACATCGGGCAGCAGGGGGGCGTTAAATCCCCAGAGAACTGGGCCTCCTCTGGCATTCTTTGGGCTGTACACTCATTTAAGGAACTTAGAATGATTTTGGCTAAGACCTTTATGCTCCGTGGGGAGAAGATCCAATGGAAGGTGTGAACTCACACATTAGAGCTATTTCATTTTTCAATTATTGATCTCTGTGGTAGCTGCAAAAGGGATATAACTGAAGATCAAAATGTAAACTCTATCCATTAAAATAATTTGACATAGAACTGTATCTTTATAGGTTCATTTGAAGCCAAGATTTTCAGGCATTGGCAGACCTTGGAAAGAAATCTATTATCTACTAAGAGACATCATGTGAATATTTGGGTTTAGCACCAAGATTTCATTATTCTTGGATGTGGGATATACATAATTATACTCTTTCAAAATATTTCATAGCATTATTTATTTTTCAGTGGCTATCGCTAAAGTGATTAAAAGCTAGCTCTATTTCACGAAAAAATAACTTTAAAAACAGAGATAATTGAATTCTGATCAAAAGTTATTTTTTTAAACGAGGTACTACTCAATATTTTCCTCCAGGGAATTTATGAAGACACAATTTCATATTGTGATCCAAATAATAATTTCAAACTTAGTGAGAACGTTCTAAGCATCACAATTTTTCACTTCAAGTAAGAAGGAGGAACAATTAATCAATTTTAAATAATTCTACAATTTAAAGGAGTAAAAGAACAACAATTAGCAAAATTACATGAATACATCTTTGAAATGTCAAAATGAACAATTTCTTGATAACATAAGATCAAAAGGGCATTTACTACCTCAAAACAAAAAAAATAAGGCAAAATTAAAAGAAATGATGTATTCATTAAAAATTATAAAATACCATTTTCTCTTTTTGTTTTGATATGTTTCCTGGCATGAATTAAGGAATCTTGATTCTGTGTGTGCAAAAGACTACTTATACCTATTAATGACTATTTAATTTCTCAGCTTTAAAGGCACTTTATTGTGGTTAAAAACAGTGCATTATTGCATTATGTGTCCAAATTGCAGTTGTGAAAGTTGCTCGGTAGCAAATGATTGATTTAGTCATTGTAACAATCCAGAGGCAATCCAAGGAGTTTCTTAGAAGATGTGTCAAAGATGACCTCACTAGGATATATTTGGGAAACCTGAATTCCTTTGGCCTTGAAGCACTCCACAGTGATCTACACATTGAAAGGGAGGCACAGTTAGAGCCACCAGTGTCTTCTCAGTGAGGACATTTTCACTATTTCTCCAAGTGGGTGTTTCGGCAGCTGTTGACGGAAACATGAATTTTCAGACACATTCAGCAGAGAGAAATGAGATATTTTGACTGAGATATATTATCCTGTCCTGTTTTGTAGCAAAGAGGCAGTAAAGTGTTTCTGCAGGGTCAAGTAACAGAAAAGTCATCAGCTGGTGGAAGGCAAGGCATTCATGCAGCAACATAATAGAGTGGACAGAATGTGAATTAGGCAGGAGTCCAGGATTACTAAGGGGGGGAAGAAAGCAACAGTCCACAAAACGGAAGGCCAACAGCCCTGTGCGCATGGCCCATGTTACAAAAGAAGATGCATATAGATTCAGAACCAGCCAAAGTATAGAGCTCTACAGGTCTCCTGCCAGAGGAGGGCGCTATACCTTAATTTGTGTTCCTTAGGATCTGATGATTTCCAGATGGATTTTGAAAATGAGAAGAATGTCCTTTTGGATGGCCTTCAACAATCATAAAAAATCTATAATGCTGCAAAGAGAAATACTGTCTGAGACAGATACAGCTTGTCAATACACAGCCACTGGTGTAAAGCATAGGTCAGCAGGGCAACACCAGGAAACTTGACCTTTGGAGATGCTAGTGTCTGCTTTGTGCCTTACAGTGAAAACTCCCTCATTGGCTGGTGGTTTTCTTCCCTTCTTATTGTCCATGGCTTCTCATTTATACAGCAAATATTTATGGGCATCTAATATGCTAAGATCTATGCTGGGGATTCAGATTTGAAAGACACTCCTCCCCATAGGAAATTTCAAAGAGAATTGGTAGGAAATGAAGCCATATTACTGCTCTCAAGTAGATAATGCATTGGTAACTGTCGACCAAAGACGTAAAGAGAAAAATAAGGAAAAAGGAAGAAGGCTGCTTATAGTGAAATTGTGATTTTACTGCTGATCCTATTGCTTATCTTACTGCTTTTTTCTTAGATTAGAATATTAGAGAAGCGAGCAAGATAGAAACAAAAAGTTTTTTCTTTGTTTTCTTTAATACAATTAATGAGGTAGCCTGTCCTTTCACCTGGAGAAACTCAGATCTTTTAAGCCGCCTTTTTAAAAAAAAATAGCATGTAGTGTAGGTTCTAATTTGATGTTAGCAGCAAAGATCTAATTGATAAGACTATCACTAAGTGTACAAGGGATAAACTACAGTGTTCTTTTTAACTTTTAAAAAGATATTGCCAAGGTGATTTACATAATTGAAATTCTATATTTGTAACTATGGATGTGCCACAAAATTCAGGCTAGGAGCCAGACTGTCAAAATTCTCACCAGTTTCATGAAGAAGAAGGTTTGCCCAAATCTTCACTGGTTCCCATATAAATAAATCTGTTTTAGGAAACAGAGAAAAATAGATGGAAGATCTTTTTATTTCAAAGCACCTGTAAAGAGACAAAGTGCTATTAAAAAAAATGGTCAAATAGAATACATGAAGACCAAAAAGATTAAATAATCTGAGGCTATTAGCCTTTGATGTTTATAAATGTTGGAAGAACTTTGTGAGATGTTTTGGACTGGTTTATTTAGAAATCAATTTAAAGAGTCATTAAGGAATTCAAACTCTTTAACCTACTACGATTGGATTTTTATTTGTGGCCTTGGCAGCTTTAATGTGTGTACATTATGGATATGATTCCACACGCACAATCTTTTTGAAAAGCATATTGAGGTTCTTTTATTTGCCAAGTACAACTTGACTGTAAAGTGTCCAAGTCATTTTTTAGGGGGGAAGGGCGCCATTCAGTCTTCAATGCCATTTTTAGAAAAAGAAGAAAGCTTGCAGGTAGAGTTCCTGAATTGACTATGAAAACAATCTTATAGAATGTTGACACATTTTTTTTCCTTTTATCTTAAGATAAAAACAAGACTAGTTTAACTCTATTACACGTTTTAATAATTATTTTCAATGTGCTATGAAGTCAGATTTTTTGGTTCTTCTTTAAATATTAAAAAGAAGAACTAAAAATAGACCAACCTGAGTAGAGTATTGTTTTTCATTTTGGAAAATTAAGTCCCTATAATGAGTGTTATGTGTTGAATTGTGTTTCCAATAAAAAGATATGTTGAGGGGCCGCCTGGTGGCGTCGCGGTTAAGTGCGCGCACTCCTCTGCGGTGGCCCGGCTTTGCAGGTTCTGATCCCGGGCATGCACCGACACACCGCTTGTCAAGCCATGCTGTGGTGGCATCCCATATAAAACAGAGGAAGATGGGCACAGATGTTAGCTCAGGGCCAATCTTCCTCAGCAAGAAGAGGAAGATTGGCATTGGATGTTAGCTCAGGGCTGATCTTCCTCACCAAAAAAAAAAAAAAAAGAAAAAAGATATGTTAATGTCCTAAACCCCAGAACCTCAGAATGTGACCTTATTTGGAAATAAGGTCATTGAAGATGTAATTAGTTAATTTAAGACGAGGTCATACTGGCATAGGGTGGGCCCTTAATCCAATATGACTGGTGTCCTTACATGAAGAGGAGAGACACACATGTGAAGACACATAGACACATAGACACTGAGAGAAGATGGTCATGTGAAGCTGGAGGCAAAGATTGGAGTGATGCTGCCATAAGCCAAGGAACGCTTGGGACTATCCAAAGCTGGAAGAGGCAAGGAAGGATCCTCCCATAGAAGCTTTGGAGGGAACATGCCCTGTGACACTTTGATTTCAAACTTGTGGCCTCCAGAGCTGTTAGACAATAAATTTCCATTTTTTTAAGTCATCCAGTTTGAGGTCATTTGTCCTCAATGACCTAGTGCCTTAGGAAACTAATAAACTAATAAAATGAATATGACAAACCTTCAACTATTATTATGACGGCCATTCAGGAAGATAGTCCTTGGGCCAGCCCCGGTGGCCTAGTGGTTAAGTTCGGCATGCTCTGCTTTGGCATGGTTTGGTTCCCAGGCTCGGACCTACACCACTCATCTGTCAGTGGCCATGCTGTGGCAGTGGCTCACATACAAAACAGAGGAGGATTGGCAACAGATGTTAGCTCAGGGCAAATCTTTCTCAGCAAAAAAAAAAAGATATTTTTTGGAGATCTGACATATCAGTCCAAGAACACACTGTCACCATGTGTTTTCTTCTCTACCATCCTCAAGCAATTGTGTGGCTAGGATCCTCATTTATCAAATAAGCAATTGTTTATCTCTACTTCCTTTATTTTCCTTTTGCTGTAGAGGTAGTCCTACACATTTTTTCCTATTTTTTCTTTTTTTACCTCTCTCTATACTTTTCTTCCTTATCTGACATTATTATTATTATCTTTATCATCACAAGACCCGAGTCTCATCTTTGTCAACACTATGTTAGATTGATAATTCCAAAATCATATGGTCATCATGACATTAAATAGAGAACCATAGATGATAGCAGGATGTTAATTTCCCACCCCTGCCACCAGAGTATTTGTAAGTGAATCCATAAATATACAAATTATGTTAATATAATCATTTCACTTTTGAGATTTAAAGCTCATCTTAAGTTACTTTTAAATGAATAAGATTCTTCATTTGGTAGGGAAAAACCCTTCACACTGTTTTCGTAAGTGTCTGCCACCAAAAGTTTAATATAAAGAGCTGCTTCAATATGCCTAAACTGGAAGCAGTCCTTAATTCTGTGCTCACTAACCTGCTTTGCGTGGTGAGGAGAGTCAAGTTTCTTTGAGATGATTGGTGTGGTTCCAGGGAAAAAACATCCCTGCCTATTGAGGAATGCATTAGATAGTGTGAAGAGTAGGCTGATATAACAAACAGGCATCAAAATACAGAGTTTAAAGGAAACACAAGTCTATTTCTCACTCACATAACTTCGGCGGTAAACAGTGTAGATTAGCAGAAGACTCTGGTCCATGCAGTGATATAAGGCCCAGGTTCTCAGATTTTTGGTTTTCTACCTCCTAGTGCATTGTCTTCTTCTGAATGTTCAAAGTGATGTTCCTTACAAAGGGCAGAGGAAGGGACACGGAGGAACATATGTCCAATTTTCTAACATTCAGAACTAGAATTAGATCTCATCACTTCTGCTTACATTCCACTGGCAAGTATTTAATTATATGACCCATATAACTAAATTAGCTGCAAGAAGGACTATGAAATATGGTCTTTCTCTGTGCAGGCTTATTTCTAGTTACCACTTTTACTACAGACGAAGGTGAGAAAGGATTTCAGTGGACAGTAGCAGCCTCTCCCAAAGAGATGTTATCAATATAAACCTAAATATTTGTTACTATCAGGAACTTAAATGTCTTATCAGTATATGTAGAACCTACAAAGCCACTTAAACAAAGTCCAGTTCTAATAATATTGGCATTAAAGATGTCATGCTATCCCTTATCAATGTGAGTACCTTTAAGCATTTCAAAACGAAATTTTATATCCAACTTTTAGATTAAGTCAGCTTCCATTTGAGAAGATTCTAAAAAACAGGACAGCAAATAAATTGGATATTATTTCATAAATTTGTTGAAAGGACCAAAGCAGAAAGTACAAACCAATGTCTATGGATTTTCCCAGGATGTCTCTTCTAAAATCATTAGAGAACACTTGGGATTGCAAGAGAGAGAAATAGCTGTAATAATAGTTGTCATCTTGCTCCACACTGGTTAAGACAGAAAGAGAATGAGAGAGGGAGGGAGGGCCTGAGAGAGAGAGAGAGAGGAAAAAAGACAGAGAAAGAAAGAGAGAGAGAACCTCACATAACAAAATAAATTTATTAAGAAGTGGAGAGGTACAAGAGCAACAATGAATCTGATTTGCTAGAGAAATAAATTTGGAGATCATAGAAAAGTCCAGTTCTTGTGTATGGTGATTTCTCTACTCCCACCCTTCACTCAGTGCATTCCCTTTCCAGTTCTAGAAATTACCACTTTTTGTCAGTACGTATATCCCCTTCATCATGCTTCCAGTGTCCATGTTTTTCATTCTCTCTTGGCTCAATAAAGCAGTTACTATCAAGCTTTGCAAATTATAGCACCCATTATTTTGGCTTCATTTCTTTAGATGAACCACTTCCTAAAAAGTGTTTCATGCTATATCTACATTTTGAAAATCAAATTAAATTTGTATTGATTCATGATTTTGTTACTGTTGTTTTTATGTGTGTGTGTGTTTTTTCCCCCTGAGTAATTGATGATATTCCTAAGGGTGCTCTGGGATGTCACAAAAATAGGGTTGAAAATAATTGCTCTAAAAGGATTAAAATTACAGTTATGATAGGTCCATTCCTCTAAGTCCAGGAAGAAAAAGATAACAGCCATCATTTGGGTTTCTAAATTCTTCCACTGTATTTGCAGATGTCTGGTCATGAAATATATCTCTGAGGCATGATGCTATGTGAAACCGTTTTCTCAGGTAGGATGAAAACACCCAAACTTTGGTCATAACAATGGCACCCAGTAACGGCAAGAGATTTAATCGTCAAACAGATTCAATTGTGTTCTTTACACTCTATTTACTAGGACAAGATAGAAGATTGTACTGTTTCAGAAAATAAAATTGACTCTACCAGGAACACCAAACAAACAAACAGAAAACAAAAGTTTCAGGGTAACTCTTAACCTAAAAGTTACGTTTGTCGCATACCCCTGTGGAAAATGTCCCGGGCATAGCCACTTATCCTTACTCCTTCAGTGTGGGCAGGTCTGGCTTTCAATGACCAGTACCTGCATTTCTTTGCCTGTGTGTTTCCTCTGGTCTCTTGTGGCCATTCTGTCTACAGGCACATCCAAGCAAGACCCGGTAAGGACCAAATAAGCCCCCAGGGCAGCCCTCACTAATGAGCGTCCCAGCAGTCGCCCTCTTGGGTAACAGAATTCCCTAGTTGTGTTCTATGCTTTTCTTAGAGTCCCCCTGAGAAGTTAAGCAACTTGCTTGATAACACATCATGACACCAGTCCACTTCTCCTTTTCACCAGTCCACTTTCCTACTGGTACATCCTGGGATCACCTCCCGAACTACTAACATTCCAATCCTTGACTCAGGGTAGGGTTCTTTGGGAATGGAAACCAAGACCAACCCCAACTGTTGTGTATTCTGGTCAATCAGTGTTTATTTTTCTGTTCTATACAGAGATCTATTTCCCTAGCTCTGTGTTGGCCTAGGATAACTACCATACACCATGACTAAACTAGTGAGATGACAAAGTCCTTAAAGACCATCTACCTCCCCCTGCACTCCATTTTATAGATGAGGAAACTGAAGAAGAGAGAGAATTTGTTTCTCTTGGGTGGTGGAGCCTAGTGGTGAAGAACACAGAATCAAGCAAGTTAGATTATTTGGTTTGATTCTTGGCTCCATCTACGTATTAGCATTTATAGGCACGTCTGTTAGCATTAGACAAAAAGTAGGAAATGTAATTAAAGGATACAAAATAAGAAAAGAAATGGCCCTCGATCTCAAGTAAAATAAAACTGTATTAGCACAAGATGAACAATTATAGAAAGAGAAGTGTTAGAGAGAAGATATAGAGATCCTTGTCCATAATAGTATACAAACACAAACCTCAACACTATAACACTAAATTCTAAAGAGCACAGGTTCATGAGTTAGACGACTTGATTTGAATCGTGGTTCTACATCCTACTGAGTAAGTGATTTGGGGTAATTTGCTTAACTTTTCCATGTTTCCAAATCCTCATCTGAAAAATGGGAATGATGATAATAGGACCTAGCTCAGAGGACTTCTGTGAAGATTAAAAGAGATAATAGATATAAAGTAACTAGGACATACTAAATTCAATAAATATTAATTTCCATTATTATTACTGAGAAAGTGGCAGAGGTGGGGTAAATTCCAGATCCCAATCTCTCCCCATCCTGCATCACACACCATAAGTAGTGGTGGAAAGTAACATTTAAATCCATATCTAAGGTGTAATTACTACAATAAATTAAAAACTCCCTTCTTTTGATGGCTACACTAGTAAATTAGTTCTCCTCAAGCACGGTTTTTCTCATTTAATATGTGATGCAATACAGTGTCTTTTACAGGACTTGTTTTCCTTTCTGACACAGAGTAGAACCATTGTTTCATGTGTATTTTCTCTGCTTAATAAACTGAGCACCTTCATCTTAAGTTTATGCTTAATTAGCAGAATCAAAGCTGCAAAACCTGACATGCGATAGCAATGCACAATTTAGAATTTAAATACTCCACATAGGCTCAGGATATGCTCAGCGTAAAACTTTTTTTTTTGTTATTAAAAATATCAATAAGCAATGGCCAGCCCAGTGCCATAGTGGTTAAGTTTGCATGCTCCGCTTCGGTGGCCTGGGGTTCCCGCAGGTTTGGATCCTGGGCACAGACCTATGCACTGCTTGTCAAGCCATGCTGTGGCGGCGTCCCATATAAAATAGAGGAAGATGGGCATGGATGTTAGCCCAGGGCCAATCTTCTTCAGCAAAAAGAGGAGGATTGGCAACAGATGTTAGCTCAGGGCTGATCTTCCTCACCAAAAACAAACAAAAAAACCAATACGCAGACAAGCAGCAGTGAATATAGAACGAACTGATACAGCTATACCTTTCATTCCTTAAGTACTATCCCTTATTCTTGGACTCTCTATTGCTTATTCAATATTCTTGGTTCCCCACATTAGTATTAGTTTTTAAAGTATAATTTTTTGAAATTCAACTTAATATTGTGAACATATTACCAACCAAAAGACTGTAATTGAGACTAAGAAAGTGTCATCTGTTTCCTCAAATTTATCTTCCATACTCTTTTAGTTAGAACAGGCTCAGGAGAGATATAAAAATAAAATTATTGACTCATCTGAAATTAAAAGATCCTCATTGTGTTTTCTTCAAGAAATGTAGCATGACTCTTGTTAAATAATGATTTTCCAATTTTAATTACATTAAATTCTGCCTGCCTAAATTCCTGCTGTCATTCTAATTAAAGGGAAATTTCTCATCTTCTGTGCAGAAGGCCTGTTTTGGTATAGTTAAACCATTTCCCTATAATCTTCCAGAGTGTTTTGTACCTTAAAGTTGGTGAAATTTTTCTTTACTGAAAGATTAATATAATGCTTAAAATTCCTTGCAGGTGGTATACAAGATAAGACATATATACTTGCTACAGCTCTTAATCCAATGGAGAAAACCCTCAGATGTATGTATTGCTAAAAAATAAACATGTAGGCTAGTGCATGTTTAGTATTCATATTTTAAAAATTCCTTGTAAACAGTTACAAAATCTTAAACATGTTCTTGAGAATATGCAATGTCCTATGGGGGCGGACACTATCAGTGGCCTTTCCAATAGCTTTTACTCCTTCTTCCGCTCTAAGATACCACAAATTTTGTTCAATTATTTATGGATGCCTAATTTTCAAATTTTAGGGTGACATTCTATCATTTGAGGATAGCAGGTTGGTTAGCTCATAGGACTGTGATTGCATGGCTTCATTCAATAAATATATTCAAGCACTTAGCATTAGTAGGAAATGGAATGAAAGGATACAAACTAGGAAAAGAAATGGTTCCTGTTCTCAAGCAAAAATAAAACTGGGTGAACACAGCACAAGATACACAATGAGAATCAGAAGTGTTTTGTACAGAAAGAGAATATAGAGAGATCATCGACAGTACACAGACATAAACACTAGACCATGCATTCGTTCATTTATATCTTCTCAAGCATACTTGAAAAAACATTTTTCAAACACCTGACATAGTCAAACTATAGGGTGGATGTTGGTAATACAAAAACTAATAAACTTTGATTAGCATAGTAGAGATACAATATGTATGGAATTACCTTAATGTGATGTAGCATGTGATAAGAGGAAGTTAAAAAACAGATCAAATTAATTTGCTTTGGGAGTCTTCCAGGAGAGATTATTTCAACCTGGGAAATCCAGGAAAGTTTCATGAAAAACATATGGTTTGAAAAAAAATTAGCTAATGCCTAAATATAATTCCTTTTTTTTCCACTAAATAAATATGTATTTCCCACCTATTGTAAGTAACCTAAGTTCTGGCATTACATTAAAAAAACACAAAAAACATTAACCATGTCCCTGAAGGGCTCAATTTCAAATAGAGGAATAGAGGAGACTGATAAATAATTAATAAGAAGATGATGTGTTTAGTAATAAAATTGAGATGTAAGCATGACAGGATGCATTGAAATTTACCAAGCCCAAGGCTGGTTCCCCAACTTCATGTCTAAGTGAATGAAGGATGCCAAGTTTTGGCATTTTGGAGGATGGTGATTAGAGGCAAAGAGAAAATTTTTTAAGATAGGGAAAGAAAATGATCAGAAATTGTTACAGGGAGCAGAGATCCAGAAAAAGAGCTACAGGTAAGGATAATTTTTAAGAAATTTTAATATATGCTTTGCAATGTAACTCCATTTCCACATCTTTCCAATGAAACTTTCATAAAAATCTACATTGCTTTTCAGAATTATTTTTGGATTTGAATTTTTTTCTAGATGTCATGACGTGGTAAGATAGTCTTCAGATATGTGCTGGGTGAAAGTCATAGCCCTCAAGCGTACAGTAACAGTCAGGTGACAATGTCCCAAAGAGATTTCAAATCACCGTGTCCAACCAAACTTTTATCTCTCTTCCCCAAAGCTGATGTTTTTGCTGTGTTCCCATCTAGTGAAGGGCACTGATGCTGAATAGATTACCTAAACCAGAAGCCTGAGCATGATCTTTGACATCTCCTTTCTCCTCACTCACCAAACCCAAATTAGTAAGCTGCTTCCAGACAGCTTAACACCACATGTATGTTCTAACTCCATTCACCTTCATCTATCCCCACACAGTGAGATCATACCCCCATCAATTTACTCAAGTTTTCCTAAATTTACCTCTTACTTGTATCACCTCCAACCACATACTCCCTTCCAAGCTGTTTTCCGCATTGCAACCAGTGACCTTACTAAAACACAAATTTGGTAATGTCAGATTTTGAGTAGCTGATGAGCAGAATGAGCAAACTGGCAAGGTAGAAAAACCTGGAGACCATGGATAGAAAATTAGAAGCAGAAGACTCTTCCAGAACATTGATGCTAGCTCCTTCATTTAACAGGGGAAGAGTCTAAAGTCCAAGAGGTCAACAAAATCTATTTGCCCCATAGATACACAGGCACAGATCAAAGGTTTCTCATTCTTTTTTTTTTTTTTTTTTAAGATTTTATTTATTTTATTTTTTCCCCCCAAAGCCCCAGTGGATAGTTGTGTGTCGTAGCTGCACATCCTTCTAGTTGCTGTATGTGGGACTCGGCCTCAGGATGAACGGAGAAGTGGTGCCTCGATGCGCACCCGGGATCCGAACCCGGGCCGCCAGCATCGCAGCGCGCGCACTTAACCACCAAGCCACAGGGCCGGCCCTTCTCATTCTGTATTCAGCTTTCTTCCCCGTACTCCAAACCCCTTGGTGTCTAGAACTGTGCTGTCACTCTTCTTACTTGACTCTTGAAAAAATTGTTTGCTTATTTTATTATTATTTTCAAATTAACAGAGTGTGTATTAAATTGACTTGGGAAAAATAATAGGCATAAATATGATTCAAATATTAAGTCCAATAAATGGGCTGTCAGTACCCAGCAAGGAGAACTATCTTACACATTCTGAAAATAGTGTTAAAGCAGCAACAACCTGCTAAGTTTCTGATCACATGTGGACATGAACCAGTTGATGGACTTTAACCATAGTATAACACAAGAGGCAGCAATAGGGAATAGTTTATATTAATTCCATACAAACCACGCTAACTTTCCCTTTCCTAGAGAATGGGTTCATAGGCAAAAAGGTCTATTTTTATCTGCTACCTTTTGAGTATATTATTAGAGAAGTTATAGACACTGAGACAGTAAACCCAGGAAATACAGAATTCATTTGTGTCCCACCATTAATGTCACTCATGTCCTTCTCATGGAAAGTGGGCCACCAAGTACATGCTTAGTCAACGGCCAGATCATGCAATAGCCTTTTAGTCATTTTATGATAAAAAAAAAAAAGATATCACATTTCATGTTGTCAGATGCAGAAGAAGTGCTGCAGGAGAATTCTGCCGGCAATAAAAAAATCCAGAAAAAGAGTTAAGGTGCAAAGAAGGCTGTGATTTCCCCAAAGGCAAAATGAGCTTTTTGTAAACTTTGTTTTCAAAAATCTCTCAGAGGACTTGAGTCAATGTCTTATTTTATCCAAATTGGCTTTCACTTCTGAAACTATTATTAGAGTTGTTGAGTTTTGCTTGGAAGTGTTGTAGATCCTGTGGTTCCCACATTTTGTCAAAAACAGAGTCACCTGAACTATTTCTGTGGTGGAGATGTGCAATGAATTTAGCTGGCTGTTTGAACACTTCTATGCTTCTGGTAGCTTTTTGTTCTGTCTTCTTGCTGGTTCTCGTCACTCTTCACTCTAATTCCGAATGTGGTTAAGTGAAAGAAAGGCAAAATAAAAGTCTACTTTGAGCCAAATAATACCACCCATGACTAACCATATACTGTATTTGTGACTTTGGACAGTTTTATCATTACCAACTCCAGGGCCCACAAATCGCTGCTACTAAGTAAGAAACCTCCATTTTATATTTTTATGGTCTAAATTCACATGCTGTTATATATAATACTCGTCTTTTACTGAATGGTTGGATCCCCCTCTCTTTCTCTCTCTTATCTTTTGATGAGAAAAAAATGGAAAATAATAGTAAGTATGTAACAGCAATTTCTTTTCAGGGATTTTCATGGTATGTCTTCCTAAGGTCAAACAAGATCATTCATGAAAGTAGAATGAGGGTGACTTCAAAAATCAAACATGAATAAGACAGGCAGACATATCTGAAATTGTAGGGCAGTTTGTGGTTTCAGGAGTGAGACAGAGAGAGAAAAGAGAAACCAAGATTATATTGCCATGAACAAATATAAAGACTAAATTAATTGTTATTTTTAATCCTATAATGTATGTATGTGAATTAACTAAGTAGTTTATGACCTTAGATTTTTGATTCACTTTTGAATCATATGTCTTCTCAATTCCCCAGAAGAGAGAATCATCATATATCGTTCAGAATAGAATAAACATTGGTAAATTAATGGATTGATGAA